>NC_134687.1:408748993-408868993 GCF_050947455.1 Rhinoderma darwinii
TTTTATCTGTTCAGGAGACATCGCATCTCTCAGAAGGCAGCCAACAGTTATTTGTTTATCCTGGGAGACGTCACAGCATGGAATCAATGGCAGGAGTAGGCTATTGCTTAACTCTACAAAATAAAATATTAATTAACAAGGTCAAAGATATTTCAATACGAAGCTTTTTATTTTAATTTAAATAGTTACACAGGATATAATAAAGGTATTATAGTTGTAATGCAATATGTAATCACATGATTACTGTACCCGTTTCCTGATTTTAAGGGGTTGTCCCCTGCTCAGAACCCCCTCTATAAATCAGAATGTAGAGCTACTATAAAGCGGCATCTATATCTCATTGTGGCAGACTCAGGTATTATATGGATAGCCATTTAGCAGAATGGCCACCATGTCTGACTGTGACTTCCCCAGCAAAATAAGCGGTTTGCCCTGGGTCTCTGGAGCTATACCCCTTATTAAAGGTGTTGTCCGTGATAAGGCATATATTTTATACAAATAACTTTTACTTACATGTTCACCTTGATGAGCTAAAAGGTGAAGAAATCAATCAAATCAATGTCTAGGAAATGTGTTTCTAATTTTTAGCTGATAAAACCTTTGAGTATAACTCTTAGGTCAAGTGCACAGATGTAAGGACGACCTGTCAGCTCTCTTAAAATGTCTGTTGTAGTAAACACTTGCATTCCCTGTAAAATACCAATCCTGAAGCTCTCATGAAGATTTTAATTATACTACTCCTCCCTGTAGGCTCCACTTAAGAAAAACTGCATCACACAAAGTGTGAACTGAGCCTTATAGAGCTAAAAGAGAAAAAAAATACAATATTGACATATATAAATATATATGTATATATACATACAATCAAAGAGAATAAGAAATAGATATTTACAGACATATGTTTTTTATATATATATAAAAACTATATACATACATGATGTAATATTCATGGAATTTAGAGTGGATCTATCAGGTCTCCTATGTTACCCTGCCTGTAAAGAGTTGTTTAAATGGTAACTAAACGTTCAACAAACTTCTGACATGTCATAGTGACATGTCAGAAGTTTTGATTCATGGGGATCCGAGAAATGAGACCCCCGCCAATTGCTAAACGAAACCGGCAGAAGTGCTCCTGTGAGTACTCAGCTGCTTAGTTTCTGTTCGACTTTTTCTGGAAAGCCGATGTAGCGGGCTCATAGACTTTCTATTGAGTCTGTCCTCCAATACATTCACTTCCAGAAAAAGCCGAACAGAAACTAAGCGAAACGACGCTCACTGAGCTACGCTGTTTCTTCTTCATGGTGGAGAATCACACAAATCAGCAAGAGCAGAGAGGTAGAACGAGGTTTAGGGGGCCCCGTTATAGAGATAGGTGTGGGTCCCAGAGGTGGGACTCGCCTCTATCTGATATTTACGGAATATCCTGTGGATATCAAATATTAAATTAAGCAATTTGCATATAACCCTGAGTAAAAATATTCTATCATTTTATGTATATAGCTCCTTTGCAAACCTATGAATCTCCATGGTTACAGAGTACAAAATAAAACCTGGCTGTAGTCTAATCCTGTAGTCACGTATAACGCTATTCCTTCTGCCCACTCTTCTACTGTCTGTAGATTAGCAAGAAGCAATGACTGTAGGGTCATACTACAGACAATTTTAATCTGTAGTCTGTAATAAGAGATTTATAGGTTAAATTTTTTTTTTTATATAAATATGTACAGTACTATATAATGTTTTCTGTAGCAAACAGTGCCTGGGCAGGGTTGTCATCATGGACAGCCAACATTTTTTATAGAATAATTGGAAAAACCATAATGAATAATAAAGTTGACAAAGAATATATGCCTATATCTCAAAACAGTGATATGAACACATTAGCAGCATATACTGGGAACTCTATAAATATGAGAATTGCTATCCCAATAATTTGTACAAGCTCCTTCTACAGACACATCAATTTTTTTTATGGACTCTAGAAAAAAGTCCTCGATTTGTATGGACTGCCCAGGAATTTGTGGACGGTTGGCAGCCCTGTGTCGGAGTCTGAAGGGAAAAAGCATGAAAAACATTTAGCACGTTCAGATCTACCTGGGTTTTTTTTTTCACAAATACATAGCAAAAAAGGTCAACTTGATATTATTTTGGTTATTATCAGTAATAAAACAAGATCCTTTAACTGTAAGAAATCACAAATACACCTTTCCACTATCTACAACCTTCAACCAGTGCAGTGCTTAAGGTTAGTCTAAAGAAGAGGATTACAACCAAGGCTCTAAGCAAATAAAATGAAAGAAAAGATGGAAGCAATGACATTTTTGATTTAAAAAAAAAAAAAATCTTTATTGCACTTATATTATACATTTACAGTAACAGCAAAAAGAACAAACTTAATATTAACAATACTGTGTTGCATACAGGCTAGGAGAGGAAAGTATTTACATAGCTTGAGCGGATAGATGTTGGTGAACATGGTATGGCAGTACAGATAAGAAATTCTTCTGGAACAGAGGCTTGCTCCAATGGTATTATTTTACCTATAGATAAAAAAAGTAAGAAAAAATAATGATACTGTTAATGTTGTTTAATATTCAATTAAATAGTACCACATAGTTGTTCTTTTTTAGCATATAGTACTGTAAATTGTGCATACAAATATTAAAATCAGAATATAAGTACAAGAATGTTTTCTCCCAAATTCTAATCACGGATAGACATTCTAGTTATCTAGAAGCCATAAATACATAACTCAGTACGGCTAGAAATCTAAAGTAAGTGTGTAGTTCACATAAAGCAATTTATACGTCATTATTTTAAGTAATGTATACACTTTTTGAGGGGAAGGCCATTTTTTTTACTTTTTAAAAAGAATTGGAATTGATTGGACAACTGATGATCCAAAATGACTGATTATAATCCCCTTGTTCATCCACTAAAGTCAACTACATACATTCTAGGTTTTCCTGTGAAACACATGTATCACCTATATACAGGATAAGTGATAAATGTTTGATCTTTTTAGGCCCCTGCTGCTGACACTCCCACTGATCACTATGGCGAAGGGGTCCTGAATCACTCCTCACGCGCATGATCACAATGAAGAGGAGTCTGAATGCAACAGCGATATCCACATTCTAAGGCTTGTCCACACGTAGCGGAATTGCTGCGTATTTTATGTCCGGAATTGTGAGCGTAATATACGTAGCAAAATACAGCAGCAGCAAAGTGGGTGAGATTTAACAAATCCCATCCACACACTGCGTAAAAATTCTGACCAGAAATTGACCTGCGGTGCGTATTTTTCAGACCGCAGAATGTCAATTCCTGCTGCGGAAAATGGACTGAATTGCTGCGTTTTTCAGGAGATGTCACCATCTCCCAGCATTGAGAAAGCGCAGCAAAATCTGCACGATTTTCTGCAGTCAAAAACGCAGAAAATGGTGAGTTTTTTCTGCAGCGGAAAGTCTGCTACTTTCAACGGAATTGCTGCAGAAATTTTCTGTAGCAATTCCGTTACGTGTGGACAAGCCTGTGGGAGTTACTAAAACAGCTAAACACAGTTTCCATAACTCCCATACAGTTTGAATGAAGCAGAAAATTGACGATTGACTACATCTCTCTTTGAACTCCTTACCCATGTGGCATGGGTGAGGAGGAATGCAGAACTTTGGACTCCTGTTTTTAGGGATTGGTTGGGGTCCCAGCAGTGGGGCCTCTGCTATTAAACACTTTTTTACTTATCCTAGATGACAAATGTGTTTGGTTGATAAAAAGCTGATGTAAATAAGATAAAATGGCTAATTATTGATGGTTACCACCTTATTCTTCTAAAGTAGGACCAAAGTTACGTGAGTGAGGATAAAATTTAAAAATGACCCCACCAGGTGTTTCTATAACATATTTCCCTACAACACAATGTGTTTCCTAAACAAAGTCTGACTTAAGGCCATTTTATAAGGGCCAATTATCGGGTGTTCATAGCTCATTCCCTATCATTGCCCTGTGTAAACGGGGCAATGATCAGCTGATGAACGAGCAAACTTTTATAGTTGTCGGTAGCCACATCTCTGTGTAAACAGGGAGGCGTGCTGCCGTCATGATAGAACTGTGTGGGGACGAGTGATTCAAGTGACGAGTGCTCGTCCCCATACTAGCTCCTTGTAAAAGGAGCAAACGGGCGCCGATCAATGAACTGTCTCGTTGATCGGCGCTCGATTACACAGCCATCGTCGGGCGATGTAAGACTACCTTTAGACACCAATTCTCTAGAGTGCTGCAACCCTCTCCTTCTGAAAACTGGAGGAGGTCCAAGCTTAATCATATTTCCCTTATAATAACTGCTCCTGGTTATTTTATGTAAAATGTTTGTTATGACATAGATTGAGAAGTCAATAGTCTCCAGTTTCTATGAATCGCACCTTGAATAGAGTTACAGTAGCACTGTAGAAAAGACTCAGAAGGAAGAGCACTATGAAAGTGGAGGCTGTGGTCCACAGGTTATCAATATCATCATCTTCCTCTATGTAAAGTATAAGGGCTGTTGGGATGTGATAAAAAATGAATCAGTACATCAAATCTTACAGATATGGGTATGTAAAAACAAAAAGGGCACATTTACTGATCTATACATTAAACATACATACACATATACTTTTCAGTCATATCCTCTCACATCAAGAAAAGCTACAGATTAATAAAAGTCTATATATTTATGTAGGCATCCACTATTACTGCAGACCTGCCATTTTTCATAGTCTCACATAAATATTAGGCTTTGTGAGTTAGTCATCTTTTTTTAAATTAGAATATATTAATAAAATATCGGCCAGTAATGTGCGAACCAATGGTTTAATTGGTGGTATCCTGAAACCTGGTCACTTATTAATGATAACTCATGGAGATCATAATTAAGACGGAAACTACAATGTAATAAAGATAATATTTTAGTGTTTTTTTATTACTTTGTTTCGATGTATTAATTGAAAAAGGCCTGTTTCATTACTCAGCCGACATTGTCCTGCAGATAAACTAAGCCTCACCTACCATCTGGTTAATATTTGGCCAAATGTGATAGGTGAAGTCAATGATAAGTGTGCCTTGTCTTGTCAAGGGTGACATCATTATTTGAAGCGATGTCGGAGATATATCATTTTGGTATTTTAGGAGCTTATCTAGGACCGGATATCTATCTTCTACCTGATCGCTGCTTGTCCACTTGATTTATTTTTATTTTGGACAGGATCCCAGTAGAGAGCAATGAACACCGCACACTAGTGCACAATACTGCATTAATATCCCTTTCTTAAAATTGCTGTTGATATGACCATGGGTAGATTTTCTGATCATTACATCTTCGGATTATTCAGTTAGTTAAAGCTTAAGTTAAGTTATTCTAATAAGAGAGGTCTGAATCCTGTTAATAATAGAGGTAGCTGGCGTATTTCTATTATATAGGTCTAGCGCCAGTAAGGTGAACAGCAGCAATGTTAATTTTTCAGTAGATAGTTTGATTTCTGTTTATTCCGTTCAGTTTTTTTTATAACATGGTCCAGACAGTTTTATAAGAATCTGGCACAGTCCGTTGACTATTGTACTATTATGTGCAAATCAATGTGAGCATAGTATGCACTATAAGCATCTTTATGAGTGTCTGTATATGGGGTTCATTCTGCACACTGTATTGGCAGCGAGATATTATCAAGGCATGCCTAATATATTGGGAATATGTATTTCCTAGATTTATGGCCACTGGCAATATACGTATATAGATATTAATAACACATATGGACCAATAGGTCAGTTTGGTTTGGCCTCTTTAATATTTATTTTGGTCGGGACAGACCAGTGCAAATAATCATCTTGCTTTTCCCATATAAATATATATACCACCTATGCCAGGTGAAGTTTGCACCATTAACCAACCAGTCTATTGGTTTATCCATTTTGTTAGAAATACGTCACTACTATTCAGTGTCTTTTGTTCACCCCTATAGCTTGATGTACATGTTTGTTACTACATTTACATCATCTATTAGTGCTGATCCACCACTAACCGCTGATTATACAAGTAGCTATTAACTATGACTACATACACGCAAGATGACCACAATCCTGTGCTTCATGCAAGATTGATCATTTGTGTATTATATTTATACATGTAGCCCATTTGAAATGTCTTTTCAAATTCTGATATGATAAATATGTGTTGGTATTGTTTTTATCATGGTATAGAAAGATTATGAAAGGTGTTTTTTTGTATTTGAGTTCCTACTTCAGTGCACAATACTCAAGTATTCTAATTCAATGCAAGCGGCTTTGGGTTTAGTTGTATATTTCTGTCTGTGTACTGAAAAGTTCCTCTACTATCGTTACATTGCAACATTTAGGTTACTATCACAGAAATGTATGGGGTTTTCTGCTCTAACACTTCTTTTTTTCCTTTATGGTCCCAGTTTTGTGTTTTTATTATATGGATCATTGAGAGTCTATGTGTTCACTTGTATATATTGATGGATGATTGGTATTATGTATCTTAATTCATAGATACGTTCCTCTATCTGGTGATTTAGTAAAAAAGTAAGTATAGGCCTATTGAAACCTTGTAAGTGGAAGCACTTATACAAATGGTGTTAGTTGATACTCTGCTTGTAACTGCACACACAACACATAAAAACAAACATTTTATATATTTTTTTTATTTCTACTTTTCAATATGCAGACAGAGTTCAATTATGTCAATGTACAAAAAAAGACTAACAAACACCAAGATGACACTTCTTCCTCCTTCTCATTCCACACATGACATAGGGAATAACAAGAGGCAGAGCTATTGGGTCTTTTTGTAAGGACTGTTAACAGGAATCAGACATAACGAGGGACACATTCACGGAAGTTGGTTTACCAGTAGTTTTGTCAATGCTCCTCTGGGTGGCCTGTAGTGGTAATGATTCATGAGCAACCAAACAGGTATACGATTTTCCAGAGTTCCAGTCTTCAATGCTTGGTAGAGTCAATGTGCTGTATAGGAAGTAGGATTCCTTGCCAGAAGGATAAGGCTCCTTTATAGCTTTAGTAGTTACAACATTTTTGTATTCTACCTTATCGCTGCTTGTCCAACTGACAAATATGTCTTTTGGATAGAATCCCTTTACAAAACATGTTAATGTGACAGATTCTTTCCTATTAAGTTCATCTTGGTGTGGTGGGAAAAGTAAAACTGTAGGTGGCTGAGGTTCCTTGTCTGGAAGAAAAATATAAAAGGTGGATTGTTTAGACTGTTTTATTTTCGACTTATGAATTAACAAAATCCTCTTTGTCTCTATATTGGGGACTGTGTAATATGAGTAATAATGTTTACCAATGTATACATTCTGTTAAAAGTTTTAACATATTACACATATATAAAAGTTAGCATTCTTGCGATCACAATATTATGATAGTTTAAAAAACATTTTATTAATTATCTGTTGAAGTATTTATCAAGCTTCCTTTTGTGTTGCTGGGCTATTGTGCAGAGCCGATGGACAACTTCACTATAAATTATTGGCTTATTTCTGTACTTATAAAAGATAAATATGTCTTATCGATATGAAGACTGGCACCAACTATAATGGACAATAAAACCCTTTAAGGACATAGAACTCACTAGTAAAATATAAAAAAAGTTTTTATTTTTAAAAAGCTTCATACACACGGGACTTATTATGAAAATGAGTTTTACAGATCCGTAAGGAAGCACTCAATTTTTTTTGCATGGTATGCTTCATCACGAATCATATTATGGAGCTATTCTGCCCTAGAAACATTTACTTCTAGGAAAGAATATGGTGCTTCATGTAGGAACATGGGGTGCCTATATTATAAGGACCCATAGCAATTCCATGTGCAGCCATAGTCTGTGCATTTGACAATGCCATGTACATGGACCCTTAAGATACAAATAAATAGATTTATTTGAATCTGTCTTTTCAACTTCTGGACTGCAGCGTATATGATTTCAATGGAAAAGAAGGTAATTGTCATTAAACTTACCATTTTCTTTAGTCAGAGTAACTTTCTTTGGGGAAGTAAGGTCAGGATGTCTCACTCTGCATTGAAATGTCTTATAAAGCCAGTCTTCAGCACAAACTGTAGCTACGGCCTTGACAGTATATGCACTATCTTGGTAGACAGGGTTATCAAGAGTGGTATCAAGCTTCAAGTCAGACCCTGATTCATACCAGGAGACATCTAATCCATCCACATTCATCATGTTGGAGACTATGCAGGTGAGTGGCGCCTTTTTATTTAGAAATATGCTCTCATAAGATGGAGGAAGAACAGTAACTTGAATAACTCCGGGTGCAGCTGGTGCATCTAATGAACAAAACAAATGTCAAGAGTATTACTTACAATAAAAGGAGTATTTCAAATTCCATAGAGCAATGTTGAAGCACTGAGATTTCACTATATACTATAGCAACTTAAAGAGGAATGATCTTTGCGAACATTTGGAAAATAATAAATTGTAATTAAACTTACCACAAGATAGGGATTTGCTCAAATTCCTAATTTCCGAAAATTCAGATGCAGCATGAACTACCTCACATGAATATACGGTGTCTTCATTCCAATCCTGCTTAGATACTGTGATATATGAGCTTTCTACAAAATTGCCATTAGCGAGTAAAAAGGCTTCGTCTGTCATGGTGTTGAGGGTTGTCACCACATGGTTTTTGAGCCATCTCACTTTGATATCCTTAGGGAAAAAGTCACTCATGACACACACAACTGTGCCATTACCATTCATATTCAGGTCATCTTTTACAGGAGCATGCATGGTCACGACTGGACTTTTTACCTGTTTCGCTTCACCTGTGGTTTAAATCAACATATTCAGTACATTTGTCAATACAAGTTTATTCATGTTATTACACTTTCCTTTCCTATGTTACCTACACAAAAAAGGCAAAATAATACCCATCAGCACAGCGTAATATAGCTGTACTGCCTAAAGGTTGGATTATCAAATAGACTTTGAAATATACCAATGTTTAACTAAAATTATTTTAAAGTATTTTGATAATTATGTAAATTGTGTCCCCGTGTAAGAGTTTCTAATGTATGAGTGCACAACATTTTTGGGTCTTTCATGGTCTGAGGGCCACATTATCAGCTTGTATTAAAGGGCTACAGTAAGATTTTAATATTATATTAAAAAAGATGGTGACAGGAGATGCAATGTCATCATATAGCAACATTATATTCTGTAATATCCAAAGTATTGCGTCACACATCTCCAAACAGGTGAGATGTAACTAAGGCATGTTAACATAGAAAAGCCTTATGGTATTTTAGACTGGATAAGGAGTAACAATAAGTCAAGTATCCCACTGCTGTGGAGGCTTGATACGAGGGTAACTACACCAAGAAGCCCTATATTACTGCTGTTAGCATGTTATTGATATGTTGTATACCAAGCCCTTGATTCTGCTCTCAATTACTCAGGGATATCAGCCTTGTAGCAAAAATATGTGCCATTCACATTTTGGCAGCGTGGCGTTAAGCTTTAATGATTTTCTGTAGCTGGGAGTGATGCCATTCTGTGCATGCCAAGGCACTGAACATTGTGACTGCACTTCCTGCCAAGGTGACTGCACTTCCTGCTGCACAAAATGGCCTTATAACTGCGAATATATCTTCAAATGATAAACCAATGTCATGTTCATACGTCCATAAATAAGAAAAACATACTCTTTGATCAATGGTAACAAATCAATAGCAGTACAATATTACAGATATAATATAGAAAAATGTAACATTCTTACCTGGTTTGACAAGTAACACAGTTTTGGTGTTCAGTGAATGTTTTCCCACACAGTAATATGAATCACGATTATCCCAGCTTTCAGTTGTCACTTTTATTTGTGAGCTGGCTGCATAGGTACCAGTGGATTGTAGTACTGATTTGAAGGTCTTCAAGCCATTGGAAAAGCTGCTGTTGGACTTATCGTTCCAGCTGAAGCTAATAGTTTCTGGAAGGTAATCTTTGGCCAAGCAACCAATGGTGACGGTGGAATCCAGAGATGTGCCACAAGAAATTAGTGGAAAGAGAGATGGTGCCTGCTCTGCAGCTGAGAATACAAGCAAAAGGTGGAAGGAATGAATTCTTGGTTAGGAGATGAAGTTCAGCAAAAGCTAGAAGGAGAAGGTCTGAAATGAGCTTTAGTTTAAGTTAGTTTGAAGGACCAACATATTAGTAATATGGATAAAATGAAAAAGTCATGGATAGACTTAACAGTAGATTTCCAGTTCAATTAGTAAGGACACATTACATGATCAATAGAGAAATGTTAAGTATGAACACTGCACCAGGTGAAGGGTAGAAACTACAGAGAAATTATATAGAACTATCTTTACTAAAATCAGGACACTTGCTGGTTTTATAGCCCTACAGAAGACATTATACCGCCATATCAGTCAGAAGACATTATTTCACTGTTTAGACAACACAATGTAATATGTCTGGGTTTAGAAAGTAGATGTGTATTCACATATTAGGTCATTATGAATGCATGTAAAGACGTGTCTGCATTATTAACAGGCCATTGTGCTTGGTACAACGTTCTAATTCCTTTTTATTAAAAATTATTTTTACTATTTGAGATACAGCTGCTTTGTATCCTGTATACCGAGCAGCTGTACCTTGCATTGAGACCTGACATATACAGATTTCATCACTAGATACAGCTGCTCTGTACACAGAATACAAAGCAGATGTATCTCAAAAAGTAAAAATAATTTTGAATAAAAAGGAATTAGAAAGTTGCACCAAACACACTAATACACACTTTTATTATTTTTTAAAAACAAAATGTTTTCAAAAGGTGCACATAGACTTTACGGCTTCTTGTATATACTAAGATACTTACCCAACTATCATTTCTTACAGTATATCATTATACAATTCATAGCTCTTCTGTATATATATATTAATGTTATCAGGTAGTCTCTATATAATACACTGTATTATAACTAATCAACCAATATAAGACAACCATAGTTCAGTATTGTAAGACCTGAGACTAATATCCAGATTACAAAGTGTAGATTAATTCTGTTATCCATTGACCACATTATTATTCTAGTTCATTCAAATTCTCTCTTCTTTCTACACCACAATTAACTATTAGGCCTTAGATCTATATGGTCAAGTCCAGTACAATTTAACAGCTTGCAAAACATCAACCACTGAACATAAGCTCTACCTGACAATCTTATAAATGTGATAACCTCTTACCATTTCTATTATACAGAATATTGAATTACAGATTAATACATTATATATCTAAATCCTTCTAAGCTATGTGCTCTACATTACAATATGCAGCTTGATTTTAATGACCTACATACTCCGTATAATACATTTGGTAGTAGATAAAGCCAACCTTCTATAGAACAAAATGGCTGTTTAGACAGTCAAATGCATATCATAGTGGAGCAGGTATAAGGATATGGAGAGAAATCTGTATCCGTTGAATACACGTGTGTACAATTTTCAATTCATGCTCATTCAGTAACTAACAAATTAGACACTATATTTTTACTTTAGCTTTACCACACCACTGTACATTGTGCAGAACTATGTAATTACATTTTATTGTCTAGATGCTATAATTCCTTCTCAGATATTAAATGTTATGCATTCTAGTGGGAAATCCTGTTCAGAAGAATGGGTTTCTGCTGATCGACACAGTTCCAGCTAATCTTCTTTTAAGGCTATATATGTGCATATTACCCCAAACACATGCTGCTCAATTACGCAAGTTATGAGCAAAAAAGAAGTTGCCAGACACTGGTTGTTATTTTCACTGAGCAGTTTATAAATCCCTAGTTTGTATTAAGCTGTATAGTAATAATACTATCATTTTCTAATGAGGGATATTGAACTGTTTTTGCTGAACCTTACCAGACATGCTATGCTTCCTGCTATACTGTACTATACTTGCTATGCTTTCTGCTATACTGTACCTGCTAAACCTTCTAAGCTATATTGTACCTGTTCTGCTTTCTGCTGAACTACTGCATACCCTACTCGCTATGCTTTCTGCTATACTGTACCTGCTCTGCATTATTCTGAACTATACTATACTTGCTATGCTTTCTTCTATACTGTACTTTCTAAGCTATACTTTACCTGCTCTGCTTTGTGCTGAACTATGACATACTTGCTATGATTTGAACTACACTGTAATGGCAATGTTTTCTGCTATTCTATACATGCTATACTTTCTGCTAAGCTGTACTATACCTCCTATACATTCTGCAATACTTTCTGCTAAGCTGTAATATACCTGCTATACATTATGCTATACTGTACCTGCTATACTTTTTGCTAAGCTGTACTAAACCTGCTATGCTTTCTGCTAAACTGTGCTATTCCTACTATACTTGCTGCTACAGTATGCTGTATGTACCTGCTATGCTTTCTGCTATACTGCAACTTCTATGCTGTGTTATACTGCACCTGCATTGCTTTCTGCTGCACTGTACTGTACCTACTATGCTTTCAGCTGAGCTATACTGTACCTGCTATGCTTTCTGCTGAGCTATACTGTACATGCTATGCTTTCTGCTGAGCTATCCTGTACCTGCTATGCTTTCTGCTGCACTATACTCTACCTGCATTGCTTTCTGCTGCACTATACTGTACCTGCTATGCTTTCTGCTGAGCTATACTGTACCTGCTATGCTTTCTGCTGAGCTATACTGTACCTGATATGCTTTCTGCTGAGCTATACTGTACATACTATGCTTTCTGCCGAGCTATACTGTACCTGCTATGCTTTCTGCTGAGCTATACTGGACCTGCTATGCTTTCTGCTGAGCTATACTGGACCTGCTATGCTTTCTGCTGAGCTATACTGTACATGCTGATTTCAGCTATGCTGTACTATACATGCTATGCTTTCTGTTGAGCTATACTGTGCATGCTAAGCTTTTTGCTGAGCTATGCTGTTACTGCTATGCTTTCTGCTGAGCTACACTATACTTGCTATGCTTTCTGCTGAGCTTTACTGTACCTGCTATGCTTTCTGCTGAGCTATACTGTACCTGCTATGCTTGCTGCTGAGCTATACTGTACCTGCTATGCTTTCTGCTGAGCTATACTGTACCTGCTATGCTTTCTGCTGAGCTATACTGTACCTGCTATGCTTTCTGCTGAGCTATACTGTACCTGCTATGCTTTCTGCTGAGCTATACTGTACCTGGTATGCTTTCTGCTGAGCTATACTGTACACGCTATGCTTTCTGCTGAGCTATACTGTACCTGCTATGCTTTCTGCTTAGCTATACTGTACCTGCTGTTTTCTGCTGAGCTATACTGTACCTGCTATGCTTTCTGTTGAGCTTTATTGTACCTGCTGTTTTCAGCTGATCTATAATCTACCTGCTATGCTTTCTGCTGAGCTATACTGTACCTGCTATGCTTTCTCCTGAGCTATACTGTACATGCTATGCTTTCTGCTGAGCTATACTGTACCTGCTATGCTTTCTGCTGAGCTATACTGCACATGCTATGCTTACTGCTGAGCTATACTGCACATGCTATGCTTTCTGCTGAGCTATACTGTACCTGCTATGCTTTCTGCTGAGCTATACTGTACCCTGCTGTTTTTAGCTGAGCTATACTATACCTGCTATGCTTTCTGCTGAGCTATACTGTACCTGCTATGCTTTCCGCTGAGCTATACTGTACCCTGCTGTTTTCAGCTGAGCTATACTGTACCTGCTATGCTTTCTGCTGAGCTATACTGTACCTGCTGTTTTCAGCTGAGCTATACTATACCTGCTATGCTTTCTGATGAGCTATACTGTACCTGCTATGCTTTCTGATGAGCTATACTGTACCTGCTATGCTTTCTGATGAGCTATACTGTACCTGCTATGCTTTCTGCTGAGCTATACTGTACATGCTATGCTTTCTGCTGAGCTATACTGTACCTGCTATGCTTTCTGCTGAGCTATACTGTACATGTTATGCTTTCTGCTGAGCTATAATGTACCTGCTATGCTTTCTGACGAGCTATACTGTACCTGCTATGCTTTCTGATGAGCTATACTGTACCTGCTATGCTTTCTGATGAGCTATACTGTACCTGCTATGCTTTCTGCTGAGCTATACTGTACATGCTATGCTTTCTGCTGAGCTATACTGTACCTGCTATGCTTTCTGCTGAGCTATACTGTACATGTTATGCTTTCTGCTGAGCTATACTGTACATGTTATGCTTTCTGCTGAGCTATAATGTACCTGCTATGCTTTCTGATGAGCTATACTGTACCTGCTATGCTTTCTGCTGAGCTATACTGTACATGTTATGCTTTCTGCTAGCTATAATGTACCTGCTATGCTTTCTGATGAGCTATACTGTACCTGCTATGCTTTCTGATGAGCTATACTGTACCTGCTATGCTTTCTGATGAGCTATACTGTACTTGCTATGCTTTCTGCTGAGCTATACTGTACATGCTATGCTTTCTGCTGAGCTATACTGTACCTGCTATGCTTTCTGCTGAGCTATACTGTACCTGCTATGCTTTCTGCTGAGCTATACTGTACATGCTATGCTTTCTGCTGAGCTATACTGTACCTGCTATGCTTTCTGCTGAGCTATACTGTACCCTGCTGTTTTCAACTGAGCTATACTGTACCTGCTATGCTTTCTGTTGAGCTATACTGTACCTGCTATGCTTTCCGCTGAGCTATGCTGTACCCTGCTGTTTTCAGCTGAGCTATACTGTACCTGCTATGCTTTCTGCTGAGCTATACTGTACCTGCTGTTTTCAGCTGAGCTATACTGTACCTGCTATGCTTTCTGCTGAGCTATACTGTACCTGCTATGCTTTCTGCTGAGCTATACTGTACCTGCTATGCTTTCTGCTGAGCTATACTGTACCTGCTATGCTTTCTGCTGAGCTATACTGTACATGTTATGCTTTCTGCTGAGCTATACTGTACCTGCTATGCTTTCTGATGAGCTATACTGTACCTGCTATTCTTTCTGATGAGCTATACTGTACCTGCTATGCTTTCTGATGAGCTATACTGTACCTGCTATGCTTTCTGCTGAGCTATACTGTACCTGCTATGCTTTCTGCTGAGCTATACTGTACATGCTATACTTTCTGCTGAGCTCTTCTGTACCTGCTGAGTTGTTCTGTACCTGCTGTGCTTTCTGCTGAACTATACTGTACCTGCATTGCTTTCTGCAAAACTATACTGTACCTGCTACGCTTTCTGCTAAAGCTATACTGTACCTGCTATATTTTCTGCTGAACTATACTGTACCTGCTATGCTTTTAGCTAAGCTATACTGTGCCTGCTATGCTTTCTGCTATACTGTACATGCTATGCTTTCTGCTGAGCTGTACACTACCTGCAATGCTTTCTGCTAAGCTGTATTGTAATTACAATGCTTTCTTCGATACTGTATCTGCTATACTTTCTGCTGAGCTATGCTCTACCTGCTATGTGTTCTGCTGAGCTATACTGTACATGCTATATGTCTGATGATATATGGTACCTGCTATGTATATATATATATATGCTATGGTATATGGTATACTTTTTGCTGAGCTATACTGTGCCTGCTATGCGTTCTGCTAAGCTGTACTATACCTACTATTCCTTCTGAGATTTACCATACCTGCTACATCTACACTACTCTATAACTGCTTTGCTTATAAGGGGATATACTGTACTGGCTATGCTTTCTGCTGAGCTGTATGATACCTGCTTTAGTTTCTAATAAGCTTAACTCTACCTGCTAGGATTTCTATTGAGATTTACTATAACTATACTGTAACTATTCTTTTTGAGAAGCTATTCTGTACCAGAAATACTATCTGCTAAGCTATATTAATACTGTATATAAAACATTTATATACTGTATAATAGGTTAACAGAGCAGGTAGTACAACACTCCATACACCTTATGTAAAAATACTCATGCTAAAGTAAAACCACATAAATCTAGTACAGAATCAGAAATTGCTAAACACATAATATAACTAAGCCTTATCATTATTGTATATCGAAGACTTATAAATATACATAGATATCGAAGATAAATATGAACATTCTTAATTAGAAACTATAAAATATACTATGTATAACGGCATAAATTAGATCATATGCTAGCTTGGAGCACTAAGAAATTATACCATATGTCATAATTACATTATACTATCATTGCATCTATATATCTTAACTCATTTTATGTCAACTTAAAAGGTGTCAAAAATAAAACGTAAACAATATTAAAACTCTTGAAAAATCCCTTACCAGATTTACAGTCCCTGCCATTTCTGCATGAATAGATATGTTAATTTTAAATCCTTAGTAGAAATTTCATATCACCAGTACAGCAAGAAAGTGAATATAAGTTAATGTATTTATAAACAGAAATATATATATATATATATATATATATATATATATATATATATATATATATATATATATATATATATCTCAATTATAAAGTAGTTTATATAAACAGTAATATATACATATATATATATATATATATATATAATCCCCCAAAAAAATGAAGAGGCAGCACTCCAAGGAAATTGGTGAAAAAAAGTGGTGTGTTTATTCACCCCAGGCAGGGGTGAATAATAGATATAGTAATGTAGCAATCAAATACAGAATATGATAGACTCAAACGCTATAGTATTAATAAATGCCTTAATACTGATGTGTGCATATAGTAAAAGTTAATTATTTAGTATTAAACAATCAAACATTCAACTGAATTAAATATACTGTGACCGTAGTACATGATGAATTATATAAGTTGCATTTTATAAAGTAAATCAGTATATTTATAAAAGTAAATTAGTATATTTATGAAAGCTTAAATATTTATATGGTAAACATATATACATAGATTCTTAAATTGATATAAGTATTTAATTCCAGAATTTAGGATTAAAAGACTTAAGAAAAAGTTAAACTTTTTAAAATTACTTTTAATAGATATTAATATCGTAAATGTTATTTAAGTTGTATGCTTAACAACTCATTTTAAATGAATGAATACTAAATCATAAGAGATAAATGAAAAAAATGAATATTTTTTTTAAAATTAATATTGCTGCTTTAATGTTCTATTACTCTTTTAAAATAAACTATGTTAGAAGTTTAGGAAAATTAAGCCAGCTAAAAATAAAATCTGTGGTGGCTTTGTTTTTCTTGATTCCTACCAGCTGTGAGCAGGGAGTCACTGAAGTGTGACTTTCATATCTTATTTTAGATTCAGATTTCTTGATAAGAAAACATCTGGAGGTTTCAGTTACCACCCAGAACACCTGCTAGTTTCACTTCCCATTTAATGGAAACGAAAGTTAAAATTATAACATTAGTGGACATTTAGGCTTAGAAAAGTATTTTATAATAATATATATTATTAATTTTAGAATATAATGGTAAGGATAAATACAATACTTACAAATATTGTAATTTTACTTTCCATGAATTTAGAATTTAAATTTACCTTTAATATTTTTTCTATAATTTATAATTCTATTATGACTTTTTAAAATTGATTTCCTTTATCGTAAATTGTAGTCTTTCTTAATTAACTATATATAATTATTGACATAAAAATGTAACTAAATATGGAATTAATAAGGAAAACATATTATTTATAGTACTGGCAAAAACTAGACTAGATTATTTTACATCCCCTTGTAAAACATTTACTTCTCTAAATTACTTAGTAGAAATTTATTTTGAACAAAGTTTAATCCCCACTAAATACAGAATTATCATAGGATTATAGTAATGTCGTCATCCTTTGAAACTAAGGCGTGATTAAATATAAAAATCTTAATCAATATTCTCCTGTAATTACAATTGAATTGACTAACTTAACTTTAGTCTAGATAATCACAAAGTGACTTTTTTTCAGAATAGGTATACAGAAAAATATAATTCTTTAAAACAAATACCATTGATGGCCATTATTAAAATTTACTAAATATATAGTAATCTTATAGATTGATCAGACTTACCTGATGTCACTGTGGCCATAGTCCTTTGTGCCAAGATATCCATAGCATTGTAGAACGTTAATAAAATCTTAAATTGACTCTATAAACAGTTTAATCTACATCAAGTTTACTAACTTTCCAAAAGAAAGATTTTCCCCATGGTCTTACTGAGTCTGCCCACATTCTAAAGACTTTCAAAATACAGTATGTTTTATACATGGTTTCAAAATCTCCTCAATTCCAAATGCGCAATAAGAAATCTAAACAAAATGTACTTTAAAACAAAAGGTAATGAAATAAAACGTTTTACCTGATGTGACCGTGACCATCGTTCCAGGTCCCCAGATATCAAAAGCCCAGCTCACTGTGTCACAATTAACTCGGCCACCATTACATAAATTCCCCCGGACACCCAAACAATAGTCCAATATTATAATATTATATCATGAAAATATGATAAACAAGGAATAACATTTTAATCTGTAAATGGTATATAAAGCAACATATAACTGAATCATTTAAACCTAATTTCTGTTCATTTTTTTTGTTAAAATAAGAATGAAACAGAATGCAACTGTATCACAATTTGAACAACAAGATCAGAAAGAGTAAAAAGGTGAAAGGTTCTTACCTGAAGTGACGGTGACCAGGGTCCCAGGACCCCATATATCAAAGTAGTCACAGTGACACAAAGAGCTGTCACTAGATGGCAAATACTGCTTAATTTCCTCTTACGTGACTACTCAATGACTTTTAATATATATATATATATATATATATATATATATATATATATATACATATATATATATATATATATATATATATATATGTATATACATATACATATATATATATATGAACAAGATATGGATAATTTTAACTTTAATATTGCAATATTCTGTATAATCATATCAATCAATAAATTTTTTCAAGAACTTGATATTGTATATAATAAATACAGTACTCATTTGCAATCACTGTTAACATGTTAAATTCGACATAGTTGCATAAAAATAACATAAAGAACCAACAAAAATAAATATATAAGTGAATGAAAAAAGTTTTACCTGAAGTTACTGTAACTTGGGTTCCTGGTCCCCAGATATCAAAGTAAGCGTAGCCCACACAGTAAAATTTAATATTTTTCCCTGAACAGAAACTCAAGTCTCCCTGTATAATAACATTCTCTCCTTTTATATGCTATAAAATGTTACACAAGTGATACTAAAAATTACATTTGCAATATTACATAAATTCTGTCACAAAAAAGACTGAAAAAATAGAGGATGAGTTAAAATAAAAATATAAATATTTACCTGATGTGATTGTCACAAGAGTGCCTGGTCCCCATATGTCAAATCTGTTGTACACAATGGTACAGCAAGCCTCTTGCCTTCAATAGAATTTGTTAAGAATAACATGTTTTCTGTCATCTAAGAAAACTTCTTTATTCTCATGAGACATGGCCAGTAGCCCATCTCCCCTCCCTAAAATTGCCCACTAGGTTTTGACATGAAAGCTCCGTTCACACACCAGATTTTAAGGTTTGTATGTATGTATGTATGTATGTATGTATGTATGTATGTATATTTAATCATATATATATATATATATTTTTTTCTCTCCCTCTCTTTAGGGCTATGTTCCTAAGACCCTGGGGCGTGCGTGCCCATCTATTGAGATTTTTACCTTTCTTGTACACTTAGTTTGCATTATATGTACTGTATCACCAATAAAAAGTTTTGACAATGATTAACCAGTTTCCAGTTGTTCCGTCTTACTGTTATAATACTTACAATACAAGCTTTATTTGTATTTTTGTGCTTATTTATCTTCAATTCATATTTTTTATCATTTCGGAAGGACATTTTGGGGGCTTCGGAACCAATTACCAGCTTTCCATAGGGTTATGGTTCCAACATACAATGGTTTCAACATACAATGGTCGTCCTGGAACCAATTAATATTGTATGATGAGGGACCACTGTATTTATATATATATATATATATATATATATATATATATATATATATATATATATATATACATTATATATATATACACATATATATATATATACATATATATATATACATACACACACAATACTGTGCAAAAGTTTTAGGAATTTGTGGAAAAATGCTGCAAAGTAAGAATGCTTTCAAAAATAGAAGTGTTAATAGTTTTTTTTTATCAATTAACAAAATTCTGAGTGAATGAACAGAAGAGAAATCTAAATCAAAATTTGGTGTGACCACTCTTTGCCTTCCAAACAGCATTAATTCTTCCAGTTATACTTAGGTTGGGTTCCCACAGATTTTGCATGCTTTTTTTTTTTTACGCCAAAACCAAGAACGGAACCTAAACATAAGAAATATATAAAGAAAGGCCTTATAGGTCTGCTCTCCTGGATTTAATTTGGTTTTGGCTAAAAAAAAAACACATGCAAAATCCACAGCAAATCTGCGCTGTGTGAACCCAACCTTACAAACAGTTTTTGAAGGAACTCGGCAGGGAGGTTGTTCCAGACATTTTGGAGAACTAAACACAGATTTTCTGTGGATGTAACTTCCTCAAATCCTTCTGTCTCTTTATGAAATCCCAGACAGACTTGATGATGTTATGATTAGGGCTTTGTGAGGGCCATGTCATCACTTCCATGGCTCCTTGTTCTTTTTTACACTTAAGATAGTTCTTAATGACATTGGCTGTATGTTTGGGGTTGTTGTCCTGCTGCAGAATAAATTTGGAGCCAATCATACATTACCTTGATGGTATTGCATGATGGATAAGTATCTGCCTGTATTTCTCAGCTTTAAGGACACCATTCAACCAGACCAAATCCCCAACTCCATTTGCTGAAATGCAGGCCCAAACTTGCTAGGAACCTCCACCATGCTTCCCTGTTGCCTGTTAAATTTTGACTCCTCAGTCCAAAGCACCTGCTGCCATTTATCTGCACCCCAATTCCTATGTTTTCGTGCATAGTTGAGTCGCTTTGCCTTGTTTCCATGTCGAAGGTACGGCTCTTTGGCCTCAATTCTTCTATGAAGACCACTTCTACTCCGAACAGTAGATGGGTGTACCTGGGTCCCACTGGTTTATTCCAGTTCTTAGCGGATTGCACTGCTGTACATCTTCCGATTTCGAAGGGAAGTAAGCATGATGTGTCTTTGATCTGTTGCACTGAGTTTGGCTGTTTCTTATCCTGTTTTAAGCCTCCTACACAGCTGTTTCTGTTACAGTTAATGACTTTGTTTCAACCTACATATGAAAATGATGATCATTCTCACCTGTTTGGTATAATTGGTTAATCATACACCTGACAATAATCCTACAAAATCTATGACTTTGTGCAAGTGTACTTAGAATATTTGATGCTGTTTTGAAGGCAAAGTGTGGTCACACAAAATATTTATTTGATTTAGATTTCTCTTCTGTTCATTCACTTTGTATTTCCGTAATTGATAAAAAAAAACAACCCGATTAACAATATATATATACACTACCGTTCAAAAGTTTGGGGTCACCCAGACAATTTTGTGTTTTCCATGGAAACTCACACTTATATTTATCAAATTAGTTGCAAAATGACTAGAAAATATAGTCAACATATTGACAAGGTTAGAAATAATGTTTTTTATTTGAAATAATAATTTTCTCCTTCAAACTTTGCTTTCGTCAAAGAATGCTCCATTTGCAGCAATTACAGCATTGCAGACCTTTGGCATTCTAGCTGTTAATTTGTTGAGGTAATCGGGAGAAATTTCACCCCATGCTTCCAGAAGCCCCTCCCACAAGTTGGATTGGCTTGATGGGCACTTCTTGCCTACCATACGGTCAAGCTGCTTACACAACAGCTCTATGGGGTTGAGATCTGGTGACTGCGCTGGCCACTCCATTACAGATAGAATACCAGCTGCCTGCTTCTTCCCTAAATAATTCTTGCATAATTTGGAGGTGTGCTTTGGGTCATTGTCCTGTTGTAGGATGAAATTGGCTCCAATCAAGCGCTGTCCACAGGTTATGGCATGGCGTTGCAAAATGGAGTGATAGCCTTCCTTATTCAAAATCCCTTTTACCTTGTACAAATCTCCCACTTTACCAGCACCAAAGCAACCCCAGACCATCACATTACCTCCACCATGCTTGACAGATGGCGTCAGGCACTCTTCCAGCATCTTTTGAGTTCTGCGTCTCACAAATGTTCTTCTGTGTGATCCAAACACCTCAAACTTCGATTCGTCTGTCCATAACACTTTTTTCCACTCTTCCTCTGTCCAATGTCTGTGTGGTTTTGCCCATATTAATCTTTTCCTTTTATTAGTCAGTCTCAGATATGGCTTTTTCTTTGCCACTCTGCCCTGAAGGCCAGCATTCCCGAGTCGCATCTTCACTGTAGACGTTGACACTGGCGTTTTGTGGGTACTATTTAATGAAGCTGCCAGTTGAGGACCTGTGAGGCGTCTATTTCTCAAACTAGAGACTCTAATGTACTTGTCTTGTTGCTCAGTTGTGCAGCGGGGCCTCCCACTTCTCTTTCTACTCTGGTTAGAGCCTGTTTGTGCTGTCTTCTGAAGGGAGTAGTACACACCATTGTAGTAAATCTTCAGTTTCTTGGCAATTTCTCACATGGAATAGCCTTCATTTCTAAGAACAAGAATAGACTGTCGAGTTTCACATGAAAGCTCTCTTTTTCTAGCCATTTGGAGAGTTTAATCGAACCCACAAATGTAATGCTCCTGATTCTCAACTAGCTCAAAGGAAGGTCAGTTTCATAGTTCCTCTAAACAGCAAAACTGTTTACAGCGGTGCTAACATAATTGCACAAGGGTTTTCAAGTGTTTTTTTTAAATAATCCATTAGCCTTCTAACACAGTTAGCAAACAAAATGTACCATTAGAACACTGGAGTGATGGTTGCTGTAAATGGTCCTCTATACACCTATGTAGATATTGCATTAGAAACCAGACGTTTGCAGCTAGACTAGTCATTTACCACATTAACAATGTATAGAGTGTATTTCTGATTAATTTAATGTTATCTTCATTGAAAAAAAAACTGTGCTTTTCTTTCAAAAATAAGGAAATTTCTAAGTGACCCTAAACTTTTGAACGGTAGTGTATATATAGTGACAACTTGGGGGCAAGTTATCTCACAGGAATGCCATCTCTGGGGTAAGATGGTTGGCACACTAGAAAATCACTTCAACACACTAAATAAGGTTTACAAATGGCCACAAACAGCTTTATTGTCTTCAATCACTTCAAAGCAGTTTTTTTTAACAGTGCAAAGTAAACACTATCCCTTCCAAGCTCCTACATAGGGGTACAATCACTGGGGTTCACTTCTACAGAAACAGTCGATTGATCATAATCACGAATCAATGCAGAAGACAAAATTTCAGTCCACTTTGGGTTAATTTTGCCACACCAGGTTGTCATCATTTCCACAGCAATGTTAGGGCCCGGCTCCTGCTTAGTGGTATAACATAGTTTGTTTCTACAAGCAACCTGATTTATATCACCTGTAACATAAATAGCTGTAGCATACACTATACGGCTATGCTCATACAGGGCGGATATGCTGCATAAAAGCAAAGAGCGAATCCGCACTTGGAGCCGCAGGGAGTTCACACCGAAAAACTGCACAAAATTTGTGGTGCAGTTTTTCGGCCGGAATGACCGCTGTCCTCCTGGGGTGACGTTTCAACCAATGTGAACGCTGCAGCGGTCACATGGGATGAAGCTTCATCCCAGGAGGCCAGCCTGGATGAAGAAGCACAGAATTCTGGGTAAATATAAGACTTTTTTCTTTTCTGAGTTGCGATTTTTGCGGCGGAATCGCAACTTTTCCGCAGCAAATATCGCAACATTTGCTATTTGTTGCGGGTTTTACCTCCACATTGAATTCAATGGGGAAAACCTGCAACAAAAAAGCAGCGATTCCGCAAATACAATTGACATGCTGCGGATTAAAAAACTGCACCACAGGTCAATTTCTGAGCGTTTTTTTCCTGCTCATCATTTGCAGTGTTTGGATGAGATTTGTTCAAATCTCATCCATGCTGCTGCTGTAAAATCTGTTATGGAAAATCTGCAGTATTTACGCTACGTGTGAACTTACTCTATCAGTATCCACTAAACAAGCCTTGGAGTCCTCTTCAAAAGAAATCTAAGTGGCTGAGGCTATAGGGTCATTTCATCCAGAGCAACTAGAAGTCCATAGCCACTTTCACTCGGCAAGCTCAGTTATGACATTATCTCTTTCATGTACCTTTGTGTCACTGGTTAGTGCAATAGACCTCTGATTGTTACCAGCAATTACCATAGGTTCACAGAAAACTGCAATGGCAACACTACTCTCTGTGTTACTATCAGTTACAGTACACCCATCATATGCGACTCTCTCGCAATGTGTGCAACGACCTCTAGGGGCACACTTGAGCTAATCCCCTCTTCTGCCTCAGCTGCTGGTTCTTTAGCAGCCAAATCACACACTGCGTTCACCTGCTCAGGATGTGACATAGTCATGGGTTAAAGACATTTGGAGCACAAAACTGGACTGTACATTAGTGGCATCACGTAATTGTTGTGTGTTATTTTGAACAGACCTTATTGCATGAAAAACATTACCATCATTTGAGACCACTACTACAGGTGCATTTTCCCTTTTAGGCAATTGAGCAGCATACTATGCAGAGGAAGTTTCACAGGAATAGCCATTATGGTACTACCAAAAACAAGGGAAGTACCAGACAATTACGAACTCTACGTGAAGTTCTTCACATTTTTCAAGTTTGTGTTTTACAGTCTCAAAACAAGTTCAAAATTAATAGGAATGGTCTCTCCAGTCTCTAGATTCTCATTTACAAACTGTATAATGTCTGGGTATAACCGTGAGACTTTTCGGCGACAATCCAGATTGACCAATAGTGGGATTCCACCCACCAACAATTCAGTTGTTTTTTTTTTTTGCTATTTCTATTGGCCTCCTGACCAAAGAACAATCAGGGGCACATCCGTCTGCTTTTTGGCACCTCCAACATGGTTCCACCTGCTGTAGAAAAGTGACAGCCAAATGCAGTTGAGGTTGGTCTTCCTTAGCAACGGCTATTGCACGACTTAGCAAATCCACCTCTTTGGAACTTGGCAATGCCCTTCCCGAAACAAATGGCTTTTTTGAAACAGGACATGCATCCATACAGTAGTCCACTCTCAAATATCCCAAATGGCACACTAACTCTTTTCCTCTGGACATTCAGATATCAAGGCACCTTGGATCTTTTTTTATAACATCCCCCTGGCATGGAAGTCTCTCTCTTTCTATGGATACCGCCACTTGCGCTCTTGTAGCCTCTGTAGTGCTTCTCCAGCTCGTGTTGCTGCCACAGGCCAGCTCGCACCATCTGTTTGAAAAAATCCTGAATTAGCTCCATTATAACTCTCAAAGAGCAGAAATTCTTTTAATTTAGTAGACATCACAGTCTCTTTCATTGAGCTTCTGGCCCTTTAAATTTCACAGCAGCAAACTTCATGTGGCCTTTTTGTGCCCGCGTCCTCCACTATAATGTGACAAGTTAGCTGACGGGATCGCAAATCTCTGGGGTAAGATGGTCGGCACGCTAGAAAATCTCACTCCAACACAGTGGATTAGGTTGAAAACTGGCTTTACAACCAGCTTTATTATGTTCAATTATAGTGAAAAATCAACCCTAGGCTGCCCAGCCTCTAACTAAACATATAGCTTCCCTAGCTATCAGGGTGAAAGGCCTTCTGCCCAGCACCTCCAGACAAACATTAGTTATTACCAAAATTCTTGACTCCCACAGATTGGCAAAGCCTGCCATTCCGGGCTGGGAGCACTGTGTGAGTAAATCAAACTTTTCTTAAAGAAAACCTGTCACTAGGTCATATAAGTTGAACTCATTAAGTGACCTCAATAACGCCTGTCTCCCAGCGCTGTTTTTTTTATTTGTCCCCCCCCCGTTTCAGAGATATGGTCAACTGTTGTGTTGGCTCCCTAAATGCTAATTTCCTGTAGTTAACCAACAGCTAGTGAACTACCGTAAAGCTGCCTCGCGCTGATTGGTCAGCATCAGAGGCAGGGAAGCTAGCTTTACCCTGTTTGCTAACTACAGAAAATTAGTATATAGGGAGCCAATACAACAGTGGGCCATATATCTGGAACAGGGGGGGTCCAGGAAAAAAATAAACAGCCGCTGATTAAAGAGGCTCTGTCACCAGTTTATAAGTGCCCTATCATCTACCTAATCTGATAGGCACTGTAATGTGAATAACAACAGTGTTTTTATTTTGAAAAACTATCATTTTTGAGCAAGTTATGAACAATTTTAGATTTATGCTAATTCGTTCTTAATGACCAACTGGTCGTTCTTTAACTTTTTACCAAGTGGGAGTTGTAAAGAGAAGTGTATGACGCTGACCAATCAGCGTCATACACTTCTCTTCATTCATGCCCAGCTTGTTTCACTGCACAGCGTGATCTCGCAAGATCACGCAATGACGGGACTTCCTCCCACAGGTTCTTCATCTGAGCCATGGAAGACTGAACAGACACCGCCTCCAGCCGCTGCAGATTCGGATAAACATCCTGGCACGGCTGGATTCTGATTTACACAACCTGGTTGACTGAAATATGTCACTTTAGTGGTGCAAATATGCCACACCAGCAGCTGCACTGCCACAATATATATTGCATACCAAGCGCCCCATCCCTAGCCCATAACTCCGAAACAAAACCCAAATTCCACATAGAATTTTCAAAAACAATAACCCCAATAGAAACAACAATCTTGTTGAGAATACTCCATCCATGCGCTACCATCTCACTAAACCTCTGCCCCTTAAAATGCCAATACCCCCAACAATTATTTACTCCCCCGTACAGTGCACTCCACCCAGCACAGTCCTGGCCCATAAAGCCCCAAATAAACCTTTAGGCAGGATCCCTATTAACGCTTTCAAATCATCTGATTTGGATGCCCATGTTTTCAATCTCACTCGGACCGATCAAACCATTCCACCCCCCTTGTCACCTCTGTTTAATCACTCTATTGAGATGCTAAACTCAGACAACATATCTCCTACTCTACTGCAGCTATCCACACACATTACACAACATTCCTCAGAGTCTTATAATTTGTTAACTATGCCTCCCATCCATCCCCAATTGCCAACTCATAAATTACAACTACATACAAGTGATTTCGACCTTTACAGTATCAGTAACAGAACCAATATTGAAGGACCTCTTTTATCCATGGACAACACCTATTCTGCTGTTTCTTTTTTAGCTCTCCCCTCCCAATTAAGAATGCCCCCAGTCACTCCAACAGTCAAAACCACGGCCTTCTTGATACCATTCATCAAAAGTCCAAAAATTCAAATCATTACAAGTTTCTTTCCCACAATCCAGAAAATCACGACAAAAAGGAAATTAGAAGTCGATACCGAGGTAAGAGAGGAGGCAGGAAATGCAACCAGCGAATTATCAGTAAAACACGAAAAACACAGAACAAAGCAGTAAAATTATTAAATTTATCCACCTATAATTTAAACAAAAATGAAATGAGTCTCCTATCCAAAGGGTTATAATTTTGTGCTGTAGCTCCCCCAGACAATTTTGAATTATTCATGGATCTAAATAGGTTTGTTAGAAAATTGACATTATTGAGACATTTTTCTATATCACCTGAATTTTCAATACCTACTACTACCATCAACTCTTCCCCTCCACCTGTCACGGTAGGTGTAGTTCCTAAGTCAAATTTTTACCCTATACATCACCGTGGGTCTTTTCTTGAGACCTTTTCTACACTTGTGGGCAATGATTTCAGAACTATTGAAATAGCAACTAATTCTCCTGATAATTTAAATCCAGCTGAAAGAAGAGCTATCAAATCTTTAGTGAATAATGACCAGATCGTGATTAGATCGGCAGATAAAGGTGGTGGAATATTCATACAAGAATTTTTTTTATATATAAATGAAACCATGACACTCTTTATATGGTTGAATATAGATCCTTAATCGAGGAAGCCTTTTCTGATGGTTTTATCACCAAAAAAGAAAGGAGCTTTCTACAAGTCCCATTCCCGACTATGCCATTTATATATCACATCCCGAAGATACACAAATCCTCCACAAATCCCCCCCGGTCACCCTATCATTTCAGGGATTGGATCTTTTACTAGCAACCTATCCCACTTTATCGAATTACATTTACAGCCATTTGTTACATTTACAGCCATTTGTACTCAATCTACCTTCCTACCTCAAGGACTCTACACAATTAATTAGAACTTGCGGGATTTACAAACGAATCACATCACAACCACTGTGAAATTCCTCACAGCCGACGTAACAGCCCTCTATACCAACATTCCTCATGAAAAAGGTGTAGAAGCCATCAAAGTATTTCTTACCTCTGACCCACTTATACCTCCAGCACAGGTGGCATTTATAATCAATTGCATTAATTTTATTTTAAGGCACAATTCATTCACCTTCAGTAATAAATTCTATAACCAACTACGAGAATGTGCCATGGGCTCTAGGTTTGCACCAGCAACTTACATGGGGAAGTTTGAGGATGAACATATTTTAGGGGACCACCCTCATAAAAACAATATTCTGATGTACAGACAGTTTATAGACAACCTTTTCTTCATATGAATGATAGCGAAGCAGAAGCCACCTCTTTAATTGAATCTTTAAATACCAATACGTTTGGATTAACCTTCACACACACATTTTCAGAAACATCTATTGATTTTCTTGACCTTAACATCAGTTCTGATGATATGCATAACTTTGTCACCAGCACACACTTCAAATCAGTTGATGTAAATAGTTATTTAAATTTTAAGAGAACACACTATCCTCCTTGGTTGAAGAACATACTATTTGGTCAATTCAGAAGGGTAAGGAAAAACTGCTCCTCCCAAACTAATTTTTTGAAAGAATGTAATATTTTAGAAAAACGATTTTTAGAGAAAGATTTCCCCATTAGTTTAATCAAAGGAGCTCGTAATAGAGCCATGGAGTTGACATAGGAACAGTGCATCAAACCAGTATCAGCAACAATGAAAAAACAAGGTTCTTCTGCGAATAAAAATTTCATTACCAGCTATAATACAGGAAATAAATTTGTCAGATCCATTTTAAATAAACATTGGCATATTTTAAAAATTGATCCATTTCTCAAAGATCTGATACTCGATAATCCTAATATAACTTTCAGAAGATCTCAGACTCTAGGTAATATTCTGGCCCCAAGTAGGTTACGCAATAAACATAAACACCAAAAAACCTCAATTGAAAATATGTTGCCCACACTTTGTGGCTCCTTTAAATGTGGGCAATGTCTTTGTTGCAAAAATATAACACATAGAATGAACAGTTTTTCTTCATCGGTAACATCGGAGTCATTTCCGATAAAGTCATTTCTAAACTGCAAAAGCGACTATGTAATTTACAATATATTGGTAGGACCACACAAACCCTACGCAATAGAATTAACAAGCACCGTTCTAATGTCAACAAAGGGTTTCTGATACAAAGTGTTTCACGTCACTTTTCAAATATACATAATTGCAATTTTGACTCCATCACTAGTACCCCCATTGAACAAATTCCACCTGAGACTGCTAATAGGTTCATTAAACTCAAACAACGTGAAAACGACTGGATATTTAAATTGTCTTGCTTACACCCAGGGGGACTAAACGATATAACAGAATCCTCCCTAGACTGAGGATATGTAGATTAATCATCCAGTGGTTACCAAATATGTATTGCCTTTCATGACTGTATAAATTCATTCATTTCTTTTATATATTAACCCCTTCCCGACATTTGTCGTAAGTATACATCATGGAAAGCCAGTGCTTCCCGCAAAATGTCGTGTACTTACGACAAATGTTTGGCACCGGCTCAGAAGCTGAGTCGGTGCCATAATTGCCGGATCTCAGCTGTATCTGACAGCTGACATCCGGCTGTAATGGCGGGGACCGAAATTAGCTTCGATCCCCGCCATTAACCCCTTAAGTGCAGCGCTCAAACGCAAGTGCTGCACTTAAGGTGTTTGCAGCTCATCGGAACCCCAGCAATGAAATTTCCGGGGTTCCGGTGGCTGCAATGGCAACAGGAGGCCTAATACTGGCCTCCCGGTCTGCCTAGCACGGAAGCCGGTCAAGATCCGCCCGGCGGCGGAGCCTGATCGGCTTCCGTAGCTGGCGTCATCAGCAGTGGAAGTCAGCTGTATGTTACAGCTGACATCCACCTGTAATGGCAGGAACCGGAGCTAGCTCCGATCCCTGCCATTAACCGCTTCGATGCAGCAATCGAAAGCGATTGTGGCATCGTAGCGGTTACTAGCAGATCGCCAGCCCTGACAGGCAATCAGGACTGGCGACTGCTGCTATGGCAACAGGAGACACAATGGCCTCCTGCTCTGCCATTACGGAAGCCGATTTAGGCCCCGCCGGGAGGCGAAGCCTAATCGGCTTGCTGTCAGTGAATGACTGTCAGATCTAATACATTGCACTACGTGGGTAGTGAAATGTATTAGAAAAAAAAATCTGACAGTTGGACCTTCAAGTGCCCTAGTGGGACTTGAGAAAAAGTGTAAAAAACAGTATAAAAAAGTGTAAAAAAAAGTGAAAAAAATAAAAGTTTGAAAACAATAAAAGTTTGAAGTAATAAAATAAAACACAATCTCCCTTTTACTCTTATCAAGTCCTTTATTATTGAAAAATAATAATAAACCATATGTATTTGGTATCGCCGCGACTGTAACGACCTGAGGTATCAAAATATGATATTATTTATTGCACGCGGTGAACAGCATAAAAAAAACCCCATAAAAAACGTTACCAGAGTTTCTGTTTTTTGGTCACTTTGCCCTACAAATATTGGAATAAAAAGTGATCAAAAAGTCGCACGTATCCAAAAATGGTACCTATAAAAACTATAGCTCGTCCCGCAAAAAACAAGCCCTCATACAGCTCCGTTGACAAAAATATTAAAAGGTTATGGTTCTCACAACTTGGCGACAGAAAAATGACATTCTTTTTACAAAAGTAATTTTATTGTGCATAAAGTTGTAAAACATAAAAAAGTGCTATAAAATAGGTATCGCCGGAATTGTACTGACCCGCAGAATAAAGATAACATGTAATTTATAACGCATGGTGAACGCTGTATAAAATAAACTAAAAAAGCTGTTACAGAATAGCGTTTTTTTGTTTACCTGGTATTCCAAAAAATAGGATAAAAGGTGATCAAAAAGTTGCATGTACCCCAAAATTGTACCAATAACTACAGCTCGTTCCACAACAAACCAGCCCTCATACCACTACGTCTATGAAAAATAAAATTAGTTAAGGCTCCAATAAGTCAGGAAATAAAAAAATATGCAGTTGTGCAGGTCCGAGGGGAACATTTCTTCTGTTTCAAGAGGCGATTTATCAAGGATCTAAAATTAGGGAACCAGGAAGGGGAGAGCCCAAACATATCTGCTGGAAGCGAGGGTGCCCGTATTATACCAGGACAACACTTCCCAGCAAAATTCCCCAAACTGCAAAGGTGCGGAGTGTGGACCAAAAGGGGCATAAGAAAGGACGCCATATATCAGTGAAACACAGGCCTGTGCAGAAAGGATTGCTTCACAGCGTAACACACATCTATGGATTATTTTATTATTTTTTTACCCCATTATTATACCACCTGACTATGCCCCGTATATACTCCGCCCGGCTTACATGTACCCCCACATTATAAATGAAAACACCAGCAATACTCAAACAAATCTACTACCAAGCAAAATCCGCTCTCCAAAAGCCAAATGGTGCTCCCTCCGCTCTGAACCCTACAGCGTGCCCAAACAGCAGTTTCCTTCCACATATATGGCATCGTCATAAAGAACCCTTTTAACAATTTTTTGGGTGTGTGTCTCAAGCGTCATAAGCTGGGCATGACATATTTGCCACTGAAATGGCATATCTAGGGAAAAATATAAATTTTTAATTTGCACCATCCACAGCGCTTTCATTTAGGGCATGACCACACATGGCGGAATTCCTCCGCAACTGTCCGCATCAATGCCGCACAGAATCTGCGTTGCAGATTCTGCAGCGGATCTGCACAAAATGTGCAGAAAATTGATGCGGACTGGCCGCTGCGGACTGCAGGAAAAGTGCTTCTCTTCTCCCTATTCAGTGCAGGATAGAGAGAAGGGACAGCACTTTCCCTAGTGAAAGTCAAAGAAATTCATACTTACCGCCCGTTGTCTTGGTGACGCGTCCCTCTTTCGGCATCCGGCCCGACCTCCCTGGATGACGCTCCAGTCCATGTGACCGCTGCAGCCTGTGCTTGGCCTGTGATTGGCTGCAGCCGTCACTTACACTGAAACGTCATCCTGGGAGGCCGGACTGGAGACAGACGCAGGGAGTTCTCGGTAAGTATGAACTTATATTTTTTTTTACAGATACATGTATATTGAGATCGGTAGTCACTGTCCCGGGTGCAGAAACAGTTACTGCCGATCGCGTAACTCTTTCAGCACCCTGGACAGTGACTATTTACAGACGTCTCCTAGCAACGCTCCCGTCATTACGGGAGCCCCATTGACTTCCTCAGTCTGGCTGTAGACCTAGAAATACATAGGTCCAGCCAGAATGAAGAAATGTCATGGTAGTAAAAACAATACGCTCCGCAGCACACATAAGATCTGCGGACTTCATTGCGGAATTTTGACTCTCCATTGAAGTCAATGGAGAAATTCCGCCATGAGTCCGCAACCAGTCCGCCACTGCTCCGCAACAGACAGAGCATGCTGCGGACACCAAATTCCGCTCCGCAGCCTATGCTCCGCAGCGGAATTGTACGCATCGTGTAAACGAACACTGCTAAATTAAAGTGAAAGTCAATGGAGAAACGGCTCCGCTGCGGATTAACGCTGCGGAGTGTCCGCAGCGGAATTTAAGTGAAATTCCGCTATGTGTGAACCCGCCCTTATGGTAAAGACCTCTGGGGTGAAAAGCTCACTACACCCCTTAATAAATGCCTTGAGGGGTGCAGTTTCCATAATAGGGTCACTTCTCAGGGGTTTCTTTTTATTATTTCACATCTGAGCCTCTGCAGTTGTGAACCAATACTTTGTAAATCGCCAAATTAGGCCTCAATTTGACATGGTATGCTTTCACTCCTGAGCCTGGTCCAATGTCCAGGCAAAAGATTAGTGCCCCGTGTAGGGTGTTTCTAAAACCAGGAAACCCAGCATAATAATTAGAGAGCTGTCTTGTTATGGTGGCACAAGCTGGGCACCACATATTGGCATATCTATGGAAAAAATCCCATTTTCACTCTGCAACATCGAGTTTCTACAAAACACCTGCAGGGTTAAAATGCTTACTACACCGCTAGGTAAATGCATTGAGGGGTGTAGTTTCCAAAATTGGGTCACTTCTGGGGGGTTTCCACTGTTTTGGTCCCACAGGGACTTTGCAAATGCAACATAGCGACCAGAAACCAAATGCAGCAAAATCTGTACACCAAAAGCAAATGGCACTCCTTCCCTTCTGAGCTCTGCCGTGTGCCCAAACAGCAGTTTATGACCACGTGTGGGGTATTGCCGTACTCCAGAGAAGTTGCTTTACAAATGTTGGGGTTCCTTTTTTCCTTTATTTGTTGAGAAAATTAAAAATTTGGAGCTAAAACTACGTCTTATTGAAGAAAAAGGATTTTTTTTATTTTCACTGCCCAATTCTAGTAAAATCTATGAAACACCTGTGGGGGCAAAATGCTCACTACACCCCTAGATGGATTCCTCAAGGGGTGTAGTTTTCTCAATGGAGTCACTTTTTTGGCGTTTTCACTGTTTTGGTCCCTTAGGGGCTTTGCAAATGTGACATGGCCTCCGCAAACCATTCCTGCTAAATTTGAGCTCCAAAAGCCAAATAGCGCTCTTTCCCTTCTAAGCCCTGCCGTGTGTCCAAACAGCCATTTATTTCCACATGTGGGGTATTGTTTTACTCGGGAGGAATTGCTTTACAAATGTTGTGGTGCTTTTTCTCCTTTAGTCCTTGTGGAAATTAGAAAAAAATAGCTAAACCTACATTTTCCTTGAAAGAATGTAGATTTTCATTTTCATGGCCCATTTTCAATAATTTCTGCAAAAAACCTGCGGGGTTAAAATGCTCACTACACCCCTAGATGGATTCCTCAAGGGGTGTAGTTTTCTCAATGGAGTAACTTTTTTGGCGTTTTCAGTATTTTGGTCCCTTAGGGGCTTTGCAAATGTGACATGGACTCCGCAAACCATTTCTGCTAAATTTGAGCTCCAAAAGCCAAATGGCGCTCTTTCCTTTATTAGCTCTGCCGTGTGTCCAAACAGCCGTTTATTACCACATGTGGGGTATTGCTTTACTCGGGAGAAATTGCTTTACAAATGTTGCGGTGTTTTTTCTCCTTTAGTCCTTGTGGAAATTAGAAAAAATTTGCTAAACCTACAATTTCTTTGAAAGAATGCCTACTTCCAATAATTTCTGCAAAAAACCTGCGGGGTCAAAATGCTCACTATACCCCTAGATAATTTCCTGAAGGGGTGTAGTTTCCCAAATGGGGACACTTTTGGTGGATTTCCACTGTTTTAGCACCGAAAGAGCCCTTGAAACCTGACATGGTGCCTAAAATATTGTCTAATAAAAAGGAGGCCCAAAATCCTCTAGGTGCTCCTATGCTTCTGAGGCCGGTGCTTCAGTCCATTACCACACTAGGGCCACATGTGGGATATTTCTAAAAACTGCAGAATCTGGGCAATAAATATGGAGTTGCATTTCTCTGGTAAAAACTTCTGTGTTACAAAAAAAAATAGATTAAAAATGAATTTCTGCAAAAAAAAAAATTAAATTTGTAAATTTCACCTCTACCTTGCTTTAATTCCTGTGAAACGTTTAAAGGGTTAAGAAACTTTTTAAATGCTGTTTTGAATACTTTGAGGGGTGAAGATTTTAAAATGGGGTGACTTTTTGGCGGTTTCTAATATATAAGGCCCTAAAAGCCTCTTCACAACTGAACTGGCCCCTGTAAAAATAGCCTTTTGAAATTTTCTTGAAAATGTGAGAAATTGCTGCTGAAGTTCTAAGCCTTGTGACGTCATAGAAAAATAAAAGGACGTTCAAAAAACGATGCCAATCTAAAGTAGACATGTGGGGGATGTTAATTAGCAACAATTTTGTGTGGTATAACTGCCTGTCTTACAAGCAGATACATTTACAAAAATGCTAATTTTTGCAATTTTTCACAAAATTTTGGTGTTTTTCACTAATAAATATTGAATTTATCGACCACATTTTTCCACTATCATAAAGTCCAATGTGTCACGAGAAAACAATCTCAGAATCGCTTTGATAGGTAAAAGCATTCCGGAGTTATTACCACATAAAGTGAAATATGTCAGATTTGAAAAAATGGGTCTGGTCCTGAAGGCCAAAATGAGCTTGGTCCTGAAGGGGTTAAAAGGCTGTTGGATTCCTTGAGAGAGTCACTCCAATCAGATATACGACAAGTTATAGGAGATCTGAGAACAGATATTCAAGCTATTGCTTCCAGAACGGATCATATGGATTATAAGATGGAAGAATTTGTTAAATCCCACAATATGCTCATTGATGCTAATTCGACCTTGGAGGAGGAGGTGATGAGACTTTCCAGTAAAGTTTTGGATCTAGAAGATAGATCTCGCAGAAATAATGTCCGCATCAGGGGTATACCGGAAACGGTCACTCCGAATCTTCTGCCTCAATACCTTACAGATATGATGGCCATTGTCCTGCCACAAAAAAACACTCCAGAGCTTCTAATTGATAGAATTCATCGCATACCTAAACCCAAACATATTGCTTCTCATCTTCCTCGGAATACGATCGCACAAATTCATTCCTTCCACGTGAAAGACAAATTTTTGAGATGTCTGAAAGCTTCTCCTGATCTTCCAGAACGGTTTAAAGACATTGCTCTTTACCCGGATCTTTCGGCAGCGACTATGTTACGACGCAAGGAGTTTGCTTCCTCTACAAAAATCCTAAGGGATAACTCTATTTTATACAAGTGGGGATTTCCGGTGAAACTCATCATCACAAATAAAGGAAAACAACATGTTTGTCTCACTCCAGCAGCAGTGAAAGAGCTTCTTCATTCCTGGAATTTGTTGTCGTCATCTTCGCAGAGCCCTGCTCGCCCTATCAGCATCAGACCGGAGATTGTTCCCCCTTTATGGTCCGATAACGGAGGGAGATCCAAACTACGGTTGCCCGTCTAATGGTTGCCGCATCAAAGATATTACTTTCTCGTCAAGGCTTTCGTGGACGTTCTCCATTCCTTCTCCTGTTCCGGTAACTTTTACTTTACAGGGAAGCCGAACTTGTGTCTCTATGTCCTTTTCCCTAAAAGAGGGAATATCCTGTTTGGTAATTGTGATGCATTACCTTTGGATTTTGTCATTTTGTTCTGGTTTTTTCTTTTTTATTGTGTGCTGTATCATATCTCATGATATATCTTTCATAAATTCTGATGGGTATTAAGCTTCTTTTTATTAATGCCCATGGTCTGAATTCGCCTTTCCGAAGAGCTATGGTGTGGAAAGAAGCCCTCCAGTCCTCCTGTGATATTTTATGTGTACAGGAAACGCACTTAACCACAAGAGATTGTAAATTACTCAAGCACAAACAGTTTCCTCATATGTATTATGCGTCTAGTGATGTAAAAAAAGCTGGGGTAATTATTGCTGTGAAAGAAACTATTGCATTTAAATGTCTTCAATCCTATTCCGATCCTCAGGGCAGATTTATAATCTTGGTGTGTGAAATAGATAATATGGTTTACACCTTAGTTTCGTTGTATGCTCCAATGTTCGACAAATAGCTTTTATTAAGAAAGTGATCTCAAAAGCCAAAATGTATCAAAAAGGGGGGTTAATAATGTGTGGAGACTTTAATGTAGTGGTAAGCAAGGATATGGACCGCTCGGACGGAGGCAATAGATTAACTCAGGAACTAATGTCATTGATAGGGGAGGAAGAACTACATGATGTTTGGCGTTTTCAGCACGCGTCAGAAAGGGATTACACGTTTTACTCGTCGCCGCACAAATTGTATTCTAGTATTGACTTATTTCTGGTTGATAGGAAGGCTCTTTTGAATTCTAGTTCATCTAATATCGGTATCATTACCTGGTCAGATGATGCCCCAATTGACCTCATAATTTCAGATCAACATATTTCACTTCCTAAATCTCCCTGGCGTTTAAATACTTTGCTACTAAATTCTCCAACACTCTTGTCATCTATAGGACAAGCTTTGGAGGAGTTTTTTTTAAATTAATTCTCCTACTGCTTCATCTCCCGAGCTTCTTTGGTGCACACATAAAGCTTTTGTTAGAGGGCTGTTTCTTCAGGCTGCAGCTAGGGCTAAAAGAGATAGGAATAAGAAATTTGATACTCTTATTGGCAATATATGTTCCTTGGAATCTCGGATGAAACTGCACCCTTCAGAGTTAGTAAGGGATGAATGCTTGCCTTCCTTGATAGCGTTGGATCAGGTGGGGTTCGTAAAGGGACGTCAAGCCAGCGACGGAACTCGTAGAATATTAGATCTGATCCAAATAGCAGGAGAGTCCACCAATGCGTCCCTTTTTATCTCCCTGGATGCCGAAAAGGCCTTTGATCGAGTAAATTGGCAATATTTGGAAGGTACATTAGATACATTTGGTTTTAACTCCTTTATTAAAAGGGCCATTCTTTGTCTATACTCTACACCGTCGGCTAGAGTCCTTTCTTCTGGACTTTTGTCCAGAGATATATCAATTACTAATGGGACTAGACAGGGATGCCCTTTATCCCCCTTGATTTTTACTTTACTTGATTTGCAGAAATGATCCGTAGTTCGAATAAAATTTCAGGCATTAAGGTAGGAACGGGAGATCATAAGATTGGCTTATATGCGGATAATGTAATTTTAACATGTACCTATCCTCTTGTGTCTTTAAAGGAATTAATGTCCTTTATTTCGTTGTATTCGGAAGTATCCTACTATAAATTGAATATTTTGAAATCCTAATTGTTAGCCATTAATATAGATCCCCTACTTAAAAATTCCCTGTCGGAGTTTCAAATGACTTGGGCTACTTCAGGACTTCCATACCTAGGAATAAAATTATATTCTTCAATATCTCACATATTACATAACAACTATTGGGATCTTATTGAGGGTTTGAAGTCGGAATGTATACGTTTGAATACGTTTCAATTATCTTGGATTGCCAGAATTAATCTGGTCAAAATGTTGTTACTTCCCAGATATTTGTACTTCTGTAGAACTATTCCCTTGCTTGTACCTGGTTCAAAAATTGTTTCTTCACTTTATCTGGAATGGCAAAAGAGCAAGAGTAGCTAAAAATGTATTATTTCGTAAGGTTAAATTGGGAGGACTGGGGGTTCCTGATGTGGTTGCCTACAATGTAGCAGCTATTATGGATCAATTGCGCTCACTATGGTGTTCTCCATCCACTACTTTATGGGCCCGGTTGGAAGGAGATATGTTCTCCCAGTCGTCTCTAAAAATCCTTATGGCTGCATCTTATGTCGGTGCCAGCTTACCCATGGTGACATTACAAACCACATTTGACTCACTGAAGGTGTGGAAAACATATATATGCAAAAACAATTGGGTACATCTAAGTCTTGACCATATTCCGATTCAGGCCATAAAATCGTATGTTCCTCATGTGTCTATACTTCCTTGGACAAGGGCGGGGCTGTTGAATCTTTCTGATTTTTATGAGGGAGATACTATGTGTTTATTTGAGAATTTGATATCCAGGTTTGATATTCCTCGTAACTTATTTTTCCAATATCTTCAACTCAGACACTTACTACAATCTATAGAGTTCCCTGCTCGGTCTCTTTATCTGTCGACATTTCATAAGTTTCTTTTTCAGTGGAAGGGGTATGATAGAGGACTCTCTTGTAGCTATGATCTTCTTTTAAATAGAACGGTGGCAAGGAAATCTTCTAATGTGTTGAGGTCGAAGCATGAGTTGGGAGAGGAATTTTCCCTGAGGAGTGGGTGAAGGCTTCGGGGTGGATTCTGTGTCATTCTAGATGTATTAATCATGTGGAACTTACGCGGAAAATTCAACTCAGATGGTACCTGACTCCATCTAGATTTGCTCACTTTTTCTTTGGATCGTCTAATAGATGTTGGAGGGGTTGTGGATGTATTGGATCTACTATACATATGTGGTGGTATTGCTCGACGATAAAAGGTTTGTGGATAGAGGTTTATAAATTGATTATAGAGCTTACTGGGAAAGATATTCCATACAAGCCAGAATTGGCAGTTCTTGATATTGGTTTGGGAGACATTTCTTATGAATGTCGAGTAGTGGTACACCACATCTTCATAGCGACTAGGTTGTCCATAGCCAAATCCTGGACATCTCATATATCACCCTCTTTTTCGGAAGTAATTAATAGAATAAATGTTAATTGCCATCATGAGAATCTCTTATTGCAAAACCCTTCTACTCATGATAAGAGTTTGAAGAATTGGAAGATTTGGATGGACTCGCGTTATTACAAGTAATGGTATACTGTATTATATGTCTGTAATTGAAATTTTTGGTGCAGCACTGTTGTTCCTGTTCATGTTATGTGTTGGTGCTTCCACAATGATGTGATCTGCAATGTATCCAATGTATTCATGCACTATTTGATGTAGGTCCTATGGACCACTGTTTTGATTTATCTTATTTGGAAAATTGTATGAACCTCAATAAAAACTAATGATTTATAAAAAGTAAACACTTGAAAATGCTTGTGCAATTATGTTAGCACCGCTGTAAACAGTTTTGCTGTTAAGAGGAGCTATAAAACTGACTTTCCTTTGAGCTAGTTGAGAATCTGGAGCATTACATTTGTGGGTTCGATTAAACTCTCCAAATGGCTAGAAAAAGAGAGCTTTCATGTAAAACTCGACAGTCTATACTTGTTCTTAGAAATGAAGGCTATTCCATGCGAGAAATTGCCAAGAAACTGAAGATTTCATACAACGGTGTGTTCTACTCCCTTCAGAGGACAGCACAAACAGTCTCGAACCAGAGTAGAAAGAGAAGAGGGAGGCCCCGCTGCACAACTGAGCAACAAGATAAGTATATTAGAGTCTCTAGTTTGAGAAATAGACGCCTCACAGGTACTCAACTGGCAGCTTCATTAAATAGTACCCGCAAAACGCCAGTGTCAACGTCTACAGTGAAGAGGCGACTCCGGGATGCTGGCCTTCAGGGCAGAGTGGCAAAGAAAAAGCCATATCTGAGACTGGCTAATAAAAGGAAAAGATTAATATGGGCAAAAGCACACAGACATTGGACAGAAGAAGATTGGAAAAAAGTGTTATGGACAGACGAATCGAAGTTTGAGGTGTTTGGATCACACAGAAGAACATTTGTGAGATGCAGAACAACTGAAAAGATGCTGGAAGAGTGCCTGACGCCATCTGTCAAGCATGGTGGAGGTAATGTGATGGTCTGGGGTTGCTTTGGTGCTGGTAAAGTGGGAGATTTGTACAAGGTAAAAGGGATTTTGAATAAGGAAAGCTATCACTCCATTTTGCAACGCCATGCCATACCCTGTGGACAGCGCTTGATTGGAGCCAATTTCATCCTACAACAGGACAATGACCCAAAGCACACCTCCAAATTATGCAAGAACTATTTAGGGAAGAAGCAGGCAGCTGGTATTCTATCTGTAATGGAGTGGCCAGCGCAGTCACCAGATCTCAACCCCATAGAGCTGTTGTGGGAGCAGCTTGACCGTATGGTACGCAAGAAGTGCCCATCAAGCCAATACAACTTGTGGGAGGGGCTTCTGGATGCATGGGGTGAAATTTCTCCCGATTACCACAGCAAATTAACAGCTAGAATGCCAAAGGTCTGCAATGCTGTAATTGCTGCAAATGGAGCATTCTTTGACGAAAGCAAAGTTTGAAGGAGAAAATTATTATTTCAAATAAAAATCATTATTTCTAACCTTGTCAATGTCTTGACTATATTCTCTAGTCATTTTGCAACTCATTTGATAAATATAAGTGTGAGTTTTCATGGAAAACACAAAATTGTCTGGGTGACCCCAAACATTTGAACGGTAGTGTATATACACTTTCTGTTATGTTATTTGATCCCTGTATCAATTTGCTGATCAAACTTTGGGGCTGTACGTTTACCAAGTCCATATTTCATCTATCCGTCCTATGTATATTTTTTTGTGAGACCTAAAGTCTGTTCTAAAGACTAAATACGATCAACTCTTAATACGAATACTTCTATTCTAAGCTACTCTATTGATAATTTTTTTAACACCAGTGTTTTACCCATATATTTATTTTTTTTCCCTACTCTTTATCCTACATTATAATTTTTTAATTATACCTCGACTTGCCCATCCCGCAGTCCCTCTATATTGGAGTCTGTCTGTCTCTTCTCAGCCACTGTAGTTGTCTGTTGCCTTGACTCCAGGGACGCTTCTCTTTGCGATCGCCTGTGTACTTGCCTACAGAACAGGTTCTTGGCTTTGTTTTCATTTTCTACACCTTTTTTTTCATTTTCTACCCACTTCTTTGGATAAATTCTTTATACTCATGCTGATAAGTTGCTGCCAATTTGTGAGTAATAATTTTATATATATATAAAAACCTTTTTTTGGAATTAATGCAAACAATTCTTTTTAACGAAAAAAAAATAATTTTATTTAATTTTAACTTGTATGTTTATGAATTTCTACTCTTAATATTCTCAGTTTTAATATATTTATTTACTAACCAGTGTGTGTTTCATGTGAACATTTCAAACTGCAGTTTATGTTATCTTTCTGTCAATTGTAACCGGTGTATGACGTCACTGTTAATCTTTGACCTGTACAGATTTGGCGTTTTATTTCAGATTTTTGCATAGTCATCCAATTGTACTTAAGGTGCAATTGTTTGTTTTTTTATGGCCTGATGAAGACAACGTTTCGATGTCGTAACGCGTAGCATTATATAATAAATTATCTCTTAATACTTCGATCATCCTTATTTCAGTTTAGCAGCGCCCTTCTGTTGGTCCAGCTTTTGTTAACATTTTTTCTTCCTGATCGCTGGCGGTAACATCATTTGATTACCGGATCGGACCTCTGCAGCAGCTTACGTTTGGCTCCCCTCAATCAAACCCTTGCATACATCAGAGTTTTGTCTGACTAAGCACAACTTGTATAGGTGAGCATAATTATCTGCTACCTCTGTATACTGTTTATCAGTTTTTACCTGCACTATGCTGGCGCCGTGCATTCTCTCTTTTTTCTACAACACAGATTAACAATATATATTATACCCTTTGACTACGCAGCACTAGGAGATGAAGTGTAATAGCTTACCAATAATAAATTCTCAAAATCAGATTCTGTGTCTAATCACCAAGAACTATACTTTGAATGTTACGATGACCAACATGTAGCTTTACAGTGTATGAATTATGAATTACACGTGGACTTTATAAGACTCTAGACACTCTGTTGTGGTGCTTGTTGGTAAGCATATACACCAGGAAATTCAAACATATAACCCCAACGTAAGCAATTTTAGGTTATACAGTGAAGGAAATAAGTATTTGATCCCTTGCTGATTTTGTAAGTTTGCCCACTGTCAAAGACATGAACAGTCTAGAATTTTTAGGCTAGGTTAATTTTACCAGTGAGAGATAGATTATAGAAAAAAAAAAAAGAAAATCACATAGTCAAAATTATATATATTTATTTGCATTGTGCACAGAGAAATAAATATTTGATCCCCTACCAACCATTAAGAGTTCAGCCTCCTCCAGACCAGTTACACGCTCCAAATCAACTTGGTGCCTGCATTAAGACAGCTGTCTTACATGGTCACCTGTATAAAAGACTCCTGTCCACAGACTCAATTAATCAGTCTGACTCTCACCTCTACAACATGGGCAAGACCAAAGAGCTTTCTAAGGGCATGCCCACACGTGGCGGATTTCCTCCGCAACTGTCCTCATCAATGCCGCACAGAATCTACGTTGCAGATTCTGCGGCGGATCTGCCCAAAATGTGCAGTAAATTGATGCGGACTAGCTGCTGCGGACTGCGGGAAAAGTGCTTCCCTTCTCTCTATCAGTGCAGGATAGAGAGAAGGGATAGCACTTTCCCTAGTGAAAGTAAACGAATTTCATACTTACCGGCCGTTGTCTTGGTGACGCGTCCCTCTTTCGGCATCCAGCCCGACCTCCCTAGATGACGCGGCAGTCCATGTGACCGCTGCAGCCTGTGATTGGCTGCAGCCGTCACTTAGACTGAAACGTCATCCTAGGAAGCCGGACTGGAGACAGAAGTAGGGAGTTCTTGGTAAGTATGAACTTCTATTTTTTTGACAGGTTGCTGTATATTGGGATCGGTAGTCACTGTCCAGGGTGCAGAAACAGTTACTGCCGATCGCTTAACTCTTTCAGCACCCTGGACAGTGACTATTTACTGACGTCTCCTAGCAACGCTCCCGTAATTACGGGAGCCCCATTGACTTCCTCAGTCTGGCTGTAGACCTAGAAATACATAGGTCCAGCCAGAATGAAGAAATGTCATGTCCAAAAAGCAAGACGCATCCGCAGCACATATAACATTTTCATGACAGCTGCGGACTTCATTGCGGAATTTAGAATCTCCATTGAAGTCAATGGAGAAATTCCGCCATGAGTCCGCAACCAGTCCACCACAACTCCGCAACAGCCATTGCATGCTGCGGACACCAAATTGCGCTCCGCAGCCTATGCTCCGCAGCGGAATTTTCTGCCTCGTCTAAACGAAGCCTACTAAAAAGAAGTGGAAGTCAATGGAGAAACGGCTCCGCTGCGGATTAACGCTGCGGAGTGTCCGCTGCGGAATTCAAGAGGAAATCCGCCACGTCTGGCCATGCCCTAAGGATGTCAGGGACAAGATCATAGACCTGCACAAGGCTAGAATGGGCTACAAAACCATAAGTAAGATGCTGGGTGAGAAGGAGACAACTGTTGGTGCAATAGTAAGAAAATGGAAGACATACAAAATGACTGTCAATCGACATCGATCTGGGGCTCCATGCAAAATTTCACCTCGTGGGGTATCCTTGATCCTGAGGAAGGTGAGAGCTCAGCCGAAAACTACACGGGGGGAACTTGTTAATGATCTCAAGGCAGCTGGGACCACAGTCACCAAGAAAACCATTGGTAACACATTATGCCGTAATGGATTAAAATCCTGCAGTGCCCGCAAGGTCCCCCTGCTCAAGAAGGCACATGTACAGGCCCATCTGAAGTTTGCAAATGAACATCTGGATGATTCTGAGAGTGATTGGGAGAAGGTGCTGTGGTCAGATGAGACTAAAATTGAGCTCTTTGGCATTAACTCAACTCGCCGTGTTTGGAGGAAGAGAAATGCCGCCTATGACCCAAAGAACACCGTCCCCACTGTCAAGCATGGAGGTGGAAACATTATGTTTTCGGGGTGTTTCTCTGCTAAGGGCACAGGACTACTTCACCGCATCAATGGGAGATTGGATGGAGCCATATACCGTCAAATCCTGATTGACAACCTCCTTGCCTCCACCAGGACATTAAAAATGGCTCGTGGCTGGGTCTTCCAGCACAACAATGACCCGAAACATACAGCCAAGGCAACAAAGGAGTGGCTCAAAAAGAAGCACATTAAGGTCATGGAGTGGCCTAGCCAGTCTCCAGACCTTAATCCTATCGAAAACTTATGGAGGGAGCTGAAGATCCGAGTTGCCAAGCGACAGCCTCGAAATCTTAATGATCTACAGATGATCTGCAAAGAGGAGTGGACAAAAATTCCATCTAACATGTGTGCAAACCTCATCATCAACTACAAAAAAGTCTGACTGCTGTGCTTGCCAACAAGGGTTTTGCCACCAAGTATTAAGTCTTGTTTGCCAAAGGGATCAAATACTTATTTCTCTGTGCACAATGCAAATAAATATATATAATTTTGACAATGTGATTTTCTGTTTTTTTTTTTTATATAATCTATCTCTCACTGGTAAAATTAACCTAGCCTAAAAATTCTAGACTGTTCATGTCTTTGACAGTGGTCAAACTTACAAAATCAGCAAGGGATCAAATACTTATTTCCTTCACTGTATGTACCACACAAATTTGTGCCGAATAGAATGCTCTATTGGTATATGTCATGTCCATTAAAGGCTATGGACACCTTCGGCGAGCATTTCCTGGAGTCTCAAAAATGGACGCAAGGAGCAAGTACAACAGTAGATTTTTAGATTTCTGCCTAACAATACATTACTGCTTATTATGCTGGTAACACCATTAAAACCAAGCATAGTTATAAACTCCACATAAACCTGTGTTCCCAGTGTCTAGAGATAGTGATACAAAAGACTCCCCTGAATTGTTGCTAATAGTAGTGCTCAAAGCAGAGTGTCGACACGCTAGAGCTATATTCTATCTCCACGGTGGGAGCACCTTACACTCGCTGGTATTTCCCACTATGGAACCTATGAATAAGTGTAGGCCCAAGAGTAATGCCAACACAGTAATAACATACTATTGTACATGCAGAATTGCTCACACCGTTTCGTTCACCATACAGAATTATACATAATATTTTGCACTTAAGATACGAAACAGTTGTGAGCCTCCCAAATAGAGTTCAGTGTTGGAGTGATCTGAGCTAAGCATACTATAGAGAGGATAGGTGTTGTTGCAAGGAGAAGGAGATAAAAGTTGCTGTGGAGGTGGATGTAAAGAAAGACCGACTGCTTTGGAACTGGAACTTAGGAGCCTGAGATAGAATGGTGAGGACCAAACTAGTTAGTATCTAATTGTTGGGCCTGGGGTGGCGACAGGTCCTGAAGAGTGAGCAGGGGTTGTGTGTGAGGCCCCACTGTAAGTATAGCTGGGCGGTGAGTGGAATGTAGACGAGACGTGCCCAAAGACAGTCAGTGAGAGGTGTACAGGCAGTGGCCAGCAGTAGTGGATAACTAAAGGAAGAGTTGGTCAATGTGGATGCTTATAGGGCATAAATTGATAAGCAGCCAGCAACCACCGGCACAAGGGACAGTAGGTAAAAGTATGCAATAACAGCCACCAACTTGAGGCGTTGATATCTTTATAAAGAAACAATATAGACTAATGAAGAATGTCAGAATGTAAGCCTTGAAAAATTTCCATTTTTGACTGGTGATTTTTAAGACTTGGCTGGAGGTAATGTATATTCACTGTCAGGACACTTGAGTAACGTTACTGTGTGTTTATGTGGCTGCACATAGTGATGTAATAAGAACGCTATCTGCTGTGTAAATAAATGGGGAGAAGTGTATGACACTCATTGGTCAGCATCATACACTTCTCTCCACAACGCCCACTTGGTCAAAAAGTAAAACACGCCCAGTTGTTCATTAGGAAAGTCATCAGCATACAGCTAATATAGGTCATAACTCCGTCAAAAATGCTCGTTTTGTCTAAATAAAAAACACTGATGTAATATACATTACAGCACCGATCACATTATGTACAATATAGGCCACTTATAATGTTTTGACAGAGCCTCTTTAAAGTGGTTGTCTCTTAGGCTAGGTACATACCATGTTTGTGCGTTATGTTTGCCATACATTTTTAAAACATATGCCCCAGATGAATGCAACTACATACAAGGAATCTAAAACAAATCCATGGCACACACAACTAGTTGCTATGCTCCTTCATAAAGCAATATGTACTACAGCAAAGCTCAGTTGACTATGCTTTTCAATACAGTTATGGCTCTGTTCATACCAAGTATGGTGTTTACGTTCAGCGTATATGTGCTGGGAGATACTCCCAACTCATATACATAAAGGACTATAGATCTGGCGGATGCCAAAAGAGAGTCCTTTTGCCATCCGCCGGCAGGTATATGTCGGTATAAAATGTTTTGTTTTTTTTCCTTTTTTAACATGGGGGCCTATATATGACATGCACAGTGGCATAAGTCAGGCCTTTATGTTTAGCTCATATGTTAACGTTTCCCTGGCATGTACATAAAGCAAAGGGGAAACGTGGTGTGAACAAAGCCTGAAGTAAAGGTATGCTCAACAAAAATATGTAAAAAAAAAGTTAGGTTATGTAAGGTTAAAGGGGTTTTCCCATAATCAATATCTATCACTTATCTAGAAGATAGGTGATAAATATCTGAGGTGTTTTTCCTGAGACCACTGACAGCCATCATGCCAGCTACTGGTAATTGAGATTAACCAACATCCCTGACCAATGTGTGTATATTATCGACAGTAGTATATCACTGTATAAGACTGTGGATTGTGTTAGGGGGAACTGGAATAGAGGTACACCATATTCTCTAACTCTTTACCTGTTTCACATTATGTATGAATATACCTTTATGGTCAGGCTGGCACTTTGCTGATGGTCTTAGAGCTATCATTTTAAGTATGTTTTAAGTTCTGGGGGATATCCATATTTATGGAACAATAAAATATATATTTTTGGACAAATACATGTCTAGAACTATTTTGTTACACAAGGTGTGTTTGAGACATATATAGAGTTATTATCGTTTGGATTATGTCTTACGCTTTAATTTATGCCCAAGACTAAGAGGTATTATAGGTGTTAATTAATAAATATCTGATCAGTGGGGTTCCGACTGCAGGGACCCCCACCGATCATGAGGTTACTTTGCCATTCCTGGGAGCCCCATAGGAATGGAGTGGTACTGTGCATGCTCGGCCACAACTCCATTTATTTGAATGGGGCTGCCCTAGATAGCTCTCGGCAGTCCCATAGAAATGAACGGAGCGCCGGTGAAGCATGTGCACTACCACTCCATTCCGATGGGCCTTCCAGGAACGGCAAGGTAAGTCCGTTTTTGGAATTCGGTGGGGGTCCCAGTGGTCGTACCCTCACTGATCAAATATTTATCACCTATCCACAGGGTAGGTGATAAATAATAATTTTGGGAAAACCCCTTTAAAAATAGCCTATATGCATTTTAGATGCACTGTACAGTGAAGGAAATAAGTATTTGATCCCTTGCTGATTTTGTAAGTTTGCCCACTGTCAAAGACATGAACAGTATAGAATTTTTAGGCTAGGTTAATTTTACCAGTGAGAGATTATATATAAAAAAAAAAAGAAAATCACATAGTCAAAATTATATATATTTATATGCATTGTGCACAGAGAAATAAGTATTTGATCCCTTTGGCAAACAAGACTTAATACTTGGTGGCAAAACTCTTGTTGGCAAGCACAGCAGTCAGACGTTTTTTGTAGTTGATGATGAGGTTTGCACACATGTTAGATGGAATTTTGGCCCACTCCTCTTTGCAGATCATCTGTAAATCATTAAGATTTCGAGGCTGTCGCTTGGCAACTCGGATCTTCAGCTCCCTCCATAAGTTTTCGATGGGATTAAGGACTGGAGACTGGCTAGGCCACTCCATGACCTTAATGTGCTTCTTTTTGAGCCACTCCTTTGTTGCCTTGGCTGTATGTTTCGGGTCATTGTCGTGCTGGAAGACCCAGCCACGAGCCATTTTTAATGTCCTGGTGGAGGGAAGGAGGTTTGTCACTCAGGATTTGACGGTACATGGCTCCATTCATTCTCCCATTGATGCGGTGAAGTAGTCCTGTGCCCTTAGCAGAGAAACACCCCCAAAACATAATGTTTCCACCTCCATGCTTGACAGTGGGGACGGTGTTCTTTGGGTCATAGGCAGCATTTCTCTTCCTCCAAACACGGCGAGTTGAGTTAATGCCAAAGAGCTCAATTTTAGTCTCATCTGACCACAGCACCTTCTCACAATCACTCTCAGAATCATCCAGATGTTAATTTGCAAACTTCAGACGGGCCAGTACATGTGCCTTCTTGAGCAGGGGGACCTTGCGGGCACTGCAGGATTTTAATCCATTACGGCGTAATGTGTTACCAATGGTTTTCTTGGTGACTGTGGTCCCAGCTGCTTTGAGATCATTAACAAGTTCCCCCCGTGTAGTTTTCGGCTGAGCTCTCACCTTCTTCAGGATCAAGGATACCCCACGAGGTGAGATTTTGCATGGAGCCCCAGATCGATGTCGATTGACAGTCATTTTGTATGTCTTCCATTTTCTTACTATTGCACCAACAGTTGTCTCCTTCTCACCCAGCGTCTTACTTATGGTTTTGTAGCCCATTCCAGCCTTGTGCAGGTCTATGATCTTGTCCCTGACATCCTTAGAAAGCTCTTTGGTCTTGCCCATGTTGTAGAGGTTAGAGTCAGACTGATTAATTGAGTCTGTGGACAGGAGTCTTTTATACAGGTGACCATTTAACACAGCTTTCTTTAAAGCAGGCACCAAGTTGATTTGGAGCGTGTAACTGGTCTGGAGGAGGCTGAACTCTTAATGGTTGGTAGGGGATCAAATACTTATTTCTCTGTGCACAATGCAAATAAATATATATAATTTTGACTATGTGATTTTCTTTTTTTTTTTTATATAATCTATCTCTCACTGGTAAAATTAACCTAGCCTAAAAATTCTAGACTGTTCATGTCTTTGACAGTGGGCAAACTTACAAAATCAGCAAGGGATCAAATACTTATTTCCTTCACTGTATATGTTAGGATTAGTTACTAAATGTGGTATAAACCTTGCCTTAGGCCCTGTTCACACAGTTTTTTTGGTGTGGAAACTGTGCAAAAAAATGGCCGAAAACAATCAATGGGAGGCAGAGGTGTTTGTTTTCCCCGCAAATGGAAAAAAATGCTAGTGGGAAAAAAAAGCGAAATGACATATCTTGAGGCATTTTCCGCCTCAAAAATCCCATTGAAATAAATTGGAGACGGGAAAAAAACGCCGCGAACGGCCACACAGTTCTTTGGAAAAAAACACTCACATTTTTTTTCCATTGCCTGTTGAAGAAAGAGGTAAAAAAAAGGTCCCACCAAGATTAACTGTATGTGGGCTACACAAGAACAAGCAATTATAAGAATATCGCAGTGATACATACATAGCACATAAATATGTGACCCATCACTGAGATACATGGTTATGATTGTACACATAAATGGGTATAAGATACCTTATATAGGACATATATACGTTGGTCAAAAAGAGACGTAGTGCAAACTATTTTTTAATATGTACGACCAACGCAGCAATCAGAATTGTGGAGAAAATTTTTTACATTTCCACAGAAAAGAATGGTGTAAACATTGTCAAATGCAACTTATGGCAGAGGGAGAAAGTCAGCATAAGTGCCAGACCGCAAAGTTGCCAAGTCCACCTCCACTATCAAGAAAGGCCCAATCCAATGCAAACCTAAAAAAAGGTCCTATATAGGTACACTTAACATAGTGTCTTACCCATAGGTGAAGCATACTCCGCGTGCCCAAATAGCGCCCGTGTCACTAGGGAGACAGCGCAGGCGACGGGGCGGAATTGAGGACCTGGAACAGAGACTATGTAAATCGGATCCATAGTGCATGCACTACCCCAGGTAGCCATGGATCAATAGAAATGTGCATAGGTAGTTGACTATCAATGTAATGAAAGAAGGTAAAGATGTTACAGTGCCCCTCCGCAATGACATTACCCTTCTCTTCTGAGGATAAAGTGACAAGCGCATTACAATAAAGGTGACAATTATAATTAAAGAGGCTCTGTCACCAGATTCTTAAATCCCTATCTCCTATTGCATGTGATCGGCGCTTTAATGTAGATAACAGTAAAGTTTTTTTTTTGTTTTTTTAAAACGTTCATTTTTGGCCAAGTTATGAGCTATTTTATATATATGCAAATGAGCTTTGAAATGGACAACTGGGCGTTTTTTTTTCGTTATGTCCAACTGGGCGTGTATTGTGTTTTTAACTGGGCGTGTTTACGTGTATGACGCTGACCAATCAGTGACCAGTCAGCGTCATACACTCATCTCCATTGATTTACACAGCAGCGATGTGCAGCCACATACACAGAGATTAGCGTTAATCAAGTGTCCTGATAATGAATACACATGACCATCCAGCCTGGACGTCATGTGTATTCAGAATCCTGACACTTCTGAATCTTTTCTGTGAGATTCCAGCAAACCACGCGTAATCTCGCGAGATTACGGAGGTAAACGAGATTTCGTTTTCCCTTGCTGGAAATCTCAAAGAAAAGAGTCAGAAGTGTCAGGATTCTGAATACACATGACGTCCAGGCTGGATTTCATGTGTATTCATTATCAGGACACTTGATTAACGTTAATCTCTGTGTATGTGGCTGCACATCGCTGCTGTGTAAATGAATGGAGAGGAGTGTAAGACGCTGACTTCTTGTCCTTATTTTATATACAATAAATGCCTGTAGGAACATACTCTTAGGGTGTAGTCATACGCGGTGTATTTTACTCCTTTTTACGCAGCGTAAAATGTCTTGTGTTGTGGAATATATTTACAATACTATTATATTGTAATGTTTTCCGCAGTGTAGGAATATACTGCAGAAATACAAGGCAACTTTGTGTGACTGCACCAATATAGTACAGCGGCTCGTCTTAAATAACTGCAGTGAGGGAAGGGGTTAATACACTTAAAATATGTCAGGACAAAAAGCAACAGACTAGTATTTTAAATATGTATTCCAAAGAGTGATGAAAACATTTCATTAAATAGACTGGATTAGAATATATTTACATGAGATTTTTTTTTTTATTAGCGGTCTTGTTGCGGCTCTCTTTTTTTTGCTGTGAAATTCATAACCTAACAAAACGACAGCATTCTGTACAAAGATTCAGAAAAAAACTGCCTCATGTAAATATACGCTTACTCAAACGTTTCTGAATTGAGGAATTTTGGCATATATGCAGGTCTGATGAATGCCTCATTCTATTTTTTGTATTTGGTATTGGTAAGACTGGTATAAGCGCATGTGACAATTGCGGCAGTTTTTGGCATATATGCAGCTCTAATGAAGAGTAGGGGCCATTGTAATGTGAAATAATTGTAAAGCAGAGGATTGTAAAGCCAGATATTACTATCATTAGAAAACATCAACAACCTTCATAACACGGAATGTAGAAGTACAGTACGTAGTAGAAAAATACAAAATTTTGTACCGCGCTAGCTAGTTTAAAAAAAGTCTATACTAAAAGCAATAAAACTAATGGATACATGACATATAAACTGATCAGGGATCAGTTAGGTTTTTGTACAGTGTTGCTACACTGTGGGTTCCCCCCCACCACAGTGAAACAGAGCTGAACAACAACCTCATTTTTGGATTCTATTTCTAGCATGAGTTAAGAAAGAGGAAACTAGAGCGTTTTTACCATACTCTTAAAGGGCTGGTCTCCCCGCAGACAACCCTTTTTATATGGGAGCTGATTATGTAATACATGGACGACTTGAGTCCGCTAGAGCAGGAGACGATCAGAATTTTCTCACAATTTTCTACTTTGGTTCTGAGCCTTCAGGTCATGTATGTTGATAAATCTGGCACACGCTCCACTGAGGGAACGACTGGAAAACTGCTGACATTTTGTACATACTTCATTATTTACAATATACAAACTTAATTTGAGTATTGGAATTTATGTTTCTTCACAGGATTTTAATTAATATTATATACATGATCAAAATGTTTTCTGTAGCTGAGAAGGAAACATGTGAGATAATCAGTTGTGGCTAAAGCCATTCATGGTTTACAATAGTCAATCAGAGATTTACTAAAGTATCTATCCAGAATTATGTTTATTTTCTTCCATTCGCTATAAATGACCATGTTACTTGACGTCAAATAAATTTGCAGTTCATTTGTATTTAAAAAAAAAAAAGAAAAACGAAGATTGGGCATTTCTGGGTCCCCTCCAGCTGGCCAAAGCTTAAAGGCTATGTAAGCCTTTGAAACGCCAATTTACAGTATTTTTTTTTAAAATAAAAAGGTGTATCAGTGTGTTATGTGAAACTTTGTAAATACTTTTTATTAAAAAAAATCTTTTTACTTTTTTTAGACACAGCTGCTTTGTATTCTCTATACAGAGCAGCTGTATCTACCGCTATTCACTGAATCCGTCAGTCCCGTGGACCTGATGGGTTCAGTGACATGCATGATACACCTGTAAACTATCTGATCTATGTTATGAACTTAGATGTAATAGATTACAGATGAATCGTGCGTGTCAGAGACATGCATGACCTGCTATTACTGAACTCGTCAGGTCTGCGGGACTGACGGATTCAGTGAATAGCGCTAGATACAGATGCTCTGTATAGAAAATACAGGGCAGCTGTATCTAAAAAAGTAAAAATAATTTTTAATAAAAAGTATTTTCAAAGTTACACAAAACAAAATTTGCCTTTCAAAAGTTTACATAGCTTTTAACTTGTTTATGCCCCCCATGCTGAGCAAGTGAGCCACCTCTCCATTCATTCTCTGCCTGGATGCTGCGGCCGTCTAACCAGACGAGGCCGCTGTTGAGCACAAAGTGATGGTATATCCTAGCGATATGCCATCAGTTTGGAAACATGGTTTTACCCCTTTAATTACAAATAGTAAAAGAGTTCTAAAGGGTAAAATATGTTTCTTCTCCATAAAGTTTAATATCGGGTCACATTTATTCATGGAAGGCTAAGGGTAAGACCCCACTTGTTGGCATTGATGCTGCTCAAAACCAAGTCGGCATGTTGTTCAGCGCAGCTGTTCAATGGCTGCGTCGTGAAAACTGGTTACCGCAACACTGTTCACCTATTAACAAGCCATTTGCCAACGGCGCTAATCAGCATGCAGGCAAGTCTTTCTCGGGAATGCACCTGCATTCTATCTCGCCCATGGGCCTTACCATAAACATGTCTGGATCATAGAGGTGGATCACGAGCGATAAACGCCCTCTATGACGTCCATATCCCTTGATTGGACAATCCCTTTAACCCCTAAAAGACTGCCTATCCTCATTTTTATGGTGGCCATTAAGGGTACTTATGCCACAGCGCTGACTTTTCACAGCACATTGTCATAAGCTCAGCACATGACAATGCTTTATCGATTCCCTGCTTTTTCGTCCAGGATCGATCTGACTTTCCTTTTTATTTACAAAAGTAATGGGACACCTACACATTACACCTAGAGGAGCTTTTATGACACCCCATTCTAAATCCATAGGCATTAATATGGAGTTGGTACCCCTTTGCAGCTAAAACAGCTTCCACTCTTCTGGGAAGGAACTCTACAATATTTTGGAGTGTCTGTGGGAATTTTTGCAGATTCATTGAGAAAAGCATTTGTGTGGTCAGACACTGATGTTTGACCAGAGGGCTTTAAGCCGCTGGTGGTGCTCAAGACTGTAATACCAGACAATCGCTATCGTAATGGGTGAAGCATGTATCAATACTGACAGAAAACAAAAGGCACAACTCACCAGTGGAAAAGCGGAACCGAATACTGAAGGTATTAGAAGATGGAGACGATGCATAAATGGAGTGAATGGCAGATGAATAGCATTCAGTTAACAGATGAATAGACAGTGGACAAGAATAAAGATCACTCACTGACCCCATCTGAATAATATCCCACAGCAGGTTAAGACAACAGCTTGGAAGCAGACCAAATGCACAGGAAAGGCAAACAAACTAGTGGAACTACTGATCCAAGTATACACATAAAACCACAATACAAAACTTAGATCTCTCAGAGGACAAATAGTTCCCACAGTACAAACAAACACATAGACAAGAACATAGTCACCAACTAGAATCTGGAAAGAGTTTAGCACATGCCAGAAACAGTATAACCAGCACCAGAGTAATCCATGCCTAAATGTTCTATAAGCCCAAGAAAAGTACTCCACCCTAATTAACTAGGCAAATCTAAATGATGAACAAATCCAGACTCAGGCCAAAGGCATTGCCTAGCAACGCCCAAACACAGAGATAAAAGAAATCATTGATTAGCAGCAGTCCTCCTGCTAATTTCTAACATTATCCCCTCCCCCCTTCAAGGAGGGCTGAAGAGCCCCTATCTGGATTGGTTGCATGAAATGCTCTTATCAATCTATCAGCATGGATGTTTCTAGCCGGTTCCCAGGACCTTTTACTGGACCATAGCCCCGCCAATCAGCAAGGTAATGGAGTTGTCTGTCACATCACTTAGAATCAAGGATCCTCTTGACCACATACTTACGCTGACCATCGACCAAAACCAAAGGAGGTCTATGGATCGCCATTCTGAATATAATGGTGAACAATTTTACATGTACTCATTTGTGTCATTTATGTCTCGCTAATGATTCAAAAATGTGCATCTAGATTCTAATTACTAATATTATTTTTATTAATATTATGAATATTATCATATAGTACAGTTTTATATAAACATTTGATTTTACCCGATTGCCCTACTGATATGTATTTCTAGATTACATTGAATCACACTTCATTTTATGGTAGCCCCCTTCCTTTTTAAAGTCACTTATTAGTGTTGTTCAACTTACTATTATTTCAACATGTGTATATTTATTTAAGTATTTTTTATAATCACAAGCATATGTAAAGATCCATTCTGCCATATTTGTCTATACACAATCTAATATGTGCATTTTAGTCCTCACCTGTAGATAGGTATCACTCCCCTCATTCTATCCATTTATTTATCAATTAACTTCAGTAAGTGAGAGATTTTAAACTGTATTCTTTTTTTTTAATACACTTACAATATGGTAGGACAAAAAGTGACAGAATACACTTTCAAATATGAATTCTTAAGGATGATGAAGACAATTAATTAAATAGTCTTTGATTGAATTAGAATATATTTACATGATATGTTTTATTTGCCGTCTTGTTGCTGCTCTTTTTTGCCACGTTATTTATAAACCAACAGGACCACAGCGTTCTTTACAAAGATTTTGAAAAAAAATAAAATAAATGCCTCATTCTATTTTGTGTATTTGGTATTGGTAAGACTGGTATAAGCGCATGTGACAATTGTGGCTGTTTTTGGCATATATGCAGCTCTAATGAAGAGTAGGGGCCATTGTAATGTGAAATAATTGTAAAGCAGAGGATTGTAAAGCCAGATATTACTATCATTAGAAAAAATACTTCCTCCTTAACAGTGAATGTAGAAGCACAGTACGTAACAGATATGTTAATTGAACAAAATGTTTAGTACCGTGTTATCCAGTAGAAAAAGGACTGCATTGAAAGCAATAAAACGAATGGATACATGACATATTAACTGGACAGGGATCAGTTAGGTTTTTGTACAGGGTTGCTACACTGTGGGTACCCACTCCCCCACACACTGAAACAGAACTGAACAATAACCTCATTTTTAGATTCTCTGCTATGCATCTGTTTTCTAGCATGAGTTAAGGAGGAGGAAACGAGAATTTTTTTTACCATGTTAAGGGTAGGTCCACATGTAGCGTAAACACTGCAGATTTTCTGCAACAGATTTCATTGAGGAAAATCTGCAGCATAATACAGTAGTAACAGAGTGGATGAGATTTGAATAAATCTCATCCACACGCTGCATAAAAAAATCAGCCGAAAAAACTTTCAGAATTTGACCTGCGGTGCGTTTTTTTAATCCGCAGCATGTCAATTTTTGCTTTGGAATCGCTGGTTTTCTGTTGCATGTTTTCCCTATTTAATTCAATGGGGAGGTACAACCTGCAACAAATAGTATATGTTGCAATTTTTGCAGCAGAAAAGCTGCCATTCCGCCGCAGAGATCACAACTCAGAAAAAAAGGCTGACCTCCTGGGATGATGTTTTATCCCATGTGACTGCTGCAGCAAATCACAGGCTGTAGCGGTCATGTGAAACATCATCCCAGGAGGCCGGGCTGCACAGACAATAGAGGGATGCGTAGATATTACTACGGAGAACGGAGTAAGTATAGGCTTATTTTGGTGTGGTTTTTGGCCGGAATTCCCTATGGGTTCCTGGGCCGATGCGCTGTGTACTTTTATGCAGCGTATCCGCCCTGTGTAAACATGGCTTAAAGGGCTGGTCTCCCCACAGACAACCCTTTTAAATGGGAGTTGATTTTATAATACATGGACGACTTGAATCCGCTAGAGCAGGAGATGATCTTAGAGATAGTGTTTCTCTGTTCTGGTTTATAATAGACGGCCCCAAGCAAGGGACCCCTCATTACACATATTTCCTAATAGGGCATATGGACAGGTATTGTATTAATGAGACCACCCCTTTAAAGGCAGATTTGACCTGAGCTTTTTCTTCTGCTTGTCAATAAATATTAGTGATAATAGGACAGATTTATCAATGTATAATGGATTTGGTACAAATGCCATATTTATTCAGCCGCTGGACCACTAAAGCGGGCAGAGCTAGATAGCTGCATAGATAATCAGTTGTGGCTAAAGTCATTCTTGTTTTACAGCAGGCATTTCGAGATTTACTAAAGGGTCTATCCAGAATTATGTTTTATTCTTCCATTCACCATATTACTAGATGTTTAATAAATTTGCAGTTGATTTGTGAAAAAGAAGATGTACCATCTAACTTGTATATGCCCCCATGTCTGAGTAAGTGGGCTCGGATTTTTCTGTAACTCCCATAGAACTGAATAAATAGAGATCCACGCAGATGCGCAGATACTTCTCCATTCATTCTCTGCCTGGATGCAGCGACTGTCTAACCAGGTGAGACCGGTGTTGAGCAAAAAGTGATGTAGTGAAGAAGATGTTTCTTCTCTAAAAAGCTCAATATCGGGTTACAATTATTCATGAAAGGCTGAGGGTAAGGCACAGCTGTCAAATTACTTGTTAATGGCTTTGCACTGTTGCCAAGAAAACGGGTTACCTGCAAAATTGTGCAGCCATTAATGAATAGACCCTTTGGATGCACAATTTTCGAGGTAACCAGCAGTATTCCCCGCAATACCGTTCATCTATTAACAAGCAATTTGCCAACCTCACTGAACAGCATGAAGGCGATGTCTTCGGTCACAAGGGGCCGCATCGATCCCGCCCATGGGCCTCACCATAAATGTGTCTGGCTCATAGAGGTCGGTCCTGAGCGAGAAGTTCCCTCTATGTCATTCATATTCCTTTATGTGACAATCCATTTAACCCCTAAAAGACTGCCTATACGCATCTTTATGGCATTCATTAGCGTACTCACGCCCCAACATCGACATTTCATGGCACGTTGTCAGAAGCCCAGCAAACGTCCCTGTTTCAACAGCCGGGAATGATCGGAGTTACACTATATGGACAAACCTTCTTTAGTGGCACGATGTCAATATAGAAAATACTAACCATAAACAAATTATAAATACTGGTTGGATGAAAACTATCTACTGTTTTATTGCATTTTACAGAACATAATAGTGAACTGCATTATAAGAATTACTGAATGGGAACAATATATAGACTGTTCTATGATCCATCATTAAATGATGATTTTACATAATTGACCCCTTAACATCCGGTCACCTTCTTTTGATGGCAGGTGATGCAGGTACTTATTCTACAGAGACATCTTTAGGCATCCCTGTAGTAGAGGGGGTTTAGCGGTGCCCTGACGAAATCTGCTGCATCAGGTCCGATTCTAAGAGCAGCCATCAGGAGCGGCTGATTTCATTTAAACATCATGTGACAGCCAATCACAGTGATCACATGATGTTGCTTTGAACAGAGCCGCCAGGGAGTGTCTAAATGACAGCTCTTGCTCTAAGAACAAGCTGTTGCTACCAGCTCTGTTCTTAAAGCAGTGATCAGGAGCCAATACTATTGGGGTTCCTGATCTTGTGATCACTATGAGATCCAATCATAATGATCACTACAGTAAAATAAAAGTGAAAATATGTATCTGTTTCTCCTCACTCTGATCCAGCTGTGGAGGGAAACATATACAACGTGTTAGTGTTCCCTCACAGAATCACTTGTGTCCCTCCACTGTTACAAACCCCCCCCACTATTTTATAGTATATAGTAAATATATATATCTGTATAAACTTAGGATCGTACTGTAAATTATATTCAGTTTAACGTTTGCTGTTAGGCAGTGTAGGGTGAGGGTCTAGGCTTGGGTTCATTGTTTGTGTTAGACATATGGTTCAGGTTTAATTTTTAAAAAAAAACAACCTGAAAAAAAAAAGTTTCATTTCATTGGTGTTCTCAGTTGATGAAAAATGTAAACCACTAGTTACATATATTATTTGCGGTTTATACTGTATAGTCATTATGGCTGCCAGAAGATACAGTGTTGAGGAAACCTGTCAGATGCTATGTTTAGATACTGACACAGCATCTGAAGTTGACCTTCTACTTGAAAGTACAGTGATAGTGTCGCTTCAAGTGAAATGAGACCCAGTACCAGTGATATGGGAGACGGTGCAGTTGCCACAACATCCGTGTAAAGTGCAGCCCCTGAAATTGCGCTACCCCCCCAAACAGAATGTGTGGGTACCCACAAGTTTTATTTTTACTCCCACCATAAATGCCTTTTATTGCTACTCCTGTCATAAATCCCAATGTCAGTAATTTTTCACCACAAATTTTTTTTTAACATTTTCCTTACGGACCAAGTTATGGAACATATTGTGCGGGAAACTAATCTGTATGCCAGGCTGTACATTGCAAACAAACCTTTGTCTCTTTATGTTAGGTTGTGGAATCCCACAAATGAAATTAAAATTCTTGGCCTCACATGGGGATCATAAAAAAAAATGCTATTCGGTCATATTGAGCATCAAGCCCTATACATGCCACCCCCATTTTTTGGCATTATGTCCCATAGCAGGTATGAAATACTTATGCGGTTTCTCCACTTTAGTGACAAACTGCAGACCCTCCCTTCCAGCGACAGAAGCCGTGACCGGTTGTAAAATTGAAGATTTTGCTAAATTCATCCTTTTTAGGAGCATAAACCCCTGAAAAAAAATGTAGCTGTGGATGAGTCTCTAATAAATTTCATACTGTTAAAAAGCACAAACGTGGGTAAAGACCATGAATTTAATCCACCAGGATGTCCTCCTAATATTGGTACCACTGGTAAGATCGTGTGGGATTTATAAAGGGCCCTTTCCTACACAAGGGGTATCGTGTATACACGGGCAGCTTTTACACCATGGTGCCATTCTTTAGTGCCCTGCATGGTGCCAATACCGGAGCCCGTGGCACAATATGCAGGGATCGCAAAGGTTTCCCACATCAACTTGTAAACAAAAAACTACCAAAGGGGAAGTCAGGCACTTTACAAATTGAGAAGATGCTGGCTTCAAAACTTTGGGACCACAGGGATGTCTACATGATCAGCACTATCCATTCAATTGCAACATAAACGGTCAGAGAACTTAGGGCTTCTGCAGATAGAAAAAAAAAGCCTGTGTGTGTCATTGGTTATAACAAATTTATGAGTGGGGTCGATTTGTGCGACCAGATGTTACAACCTTATTTGGTTAATAGGAAAACCAGAACATGGTATACAAAAGCTGCAATATCATAATATAATAGTGAACATCTATTTCAATCTGCAGACCAGAGAGCAGTCCATGAGTCAGAGGATGTATGCCGACTTGTTAAAAAACATTTTTTTGCAAACCATCGTTTCAACACCGCACCAAAACATACCCCAAAAAAAGGTGCTGGTCTGCAGCATGCAAGGAAACCGAAGTGAGTCACGATATTATTGTTCCACTTGTTCTTCCAACCCTGGTTTCTGTATAAGTCCCTGTTTTGAAATGTATCATATCACACATTGCAAATTTTTTCCTGAATTCCAAGTTAAAATACAGGATTTCTTTAGGACTAATTTTTACAAATTTCCATCAGTTGTTTTGTTTTTTAAAATAAATATAAGCAAATTGTATAGGTCCACTTTTACCACCTGAATAAAGTATAATATGTGACGAAAAAACAATGTCAGAATTACTTGGATATGCCAAACTATTGCTTATGATAAAGTTACAAATGCCAGATTTCTAAAATCTGGCTTGGTCCTTTACCCCTAGGACCGAGCCTAGTTTGGGCCTTAAGGCTCAGAGCCGATTTTTCAAATCTGACGTGTCAATTCATGCGGTAATAACTCTGGAATGCTTATACCAATACAAGGGATTCTGAGAATGTTTTCTCATGACATATTGGACTTTATGTAAGTGGTAAAATTTGGTCCATATATTCATTGTTTATTTGTGAAAAATAGCTAAATTTAGAGAAAATTTGGAAAAAATACCACTTTTCTGAATTTAAATGTATCTGCTTGTAAGGAAGATAGTAATACCACACAAAATAGTTACTAGTTCACATTTTCCATATGTGAACTTTAAGTTGGCATAATTTTTGAGCATTCTTTTATTTTTCTAGGATGTTACAAGGCTTAGAACATAAGCAGCAACTTCTCATATTTTGAAGAAAATTTCAAAAGCCTCTTTTTTTTTAGGGACCAGTTCAGTTCTGAAGTGGCTTTGAGGGCCTTCTATAATAGAAACTCCCATAAAACACCCAATTTTAAAAACTAGACCCCTCAAAGTATTCAAAACAGAATTTAGAAAGTTTCTTAACCCTTTAGGCGTTTCACAGGAATTTAAGACAACCTAAAGTTGAAATTTACAAATGTCTTTTTTTTGCCAGATCCTATTTATTAAAAAAAATTCTGTCAAATATAAGGTCTTACCAGAGAAACACAACACAATATTTATTGCCCAGATTCTTCAGTTCTTAGAAATATCCCACATGTGGCCCTAGTGTGCTAATGGACTGAAGCACCGGCCTCAGAAGCAATGGAGCACCTAGTGGATTTTGAGGTCTCCTTTTTATTAGGCACCATGTCCGGTTTGAAGAGGTCTTGTGGGGCCAACAGTGGAAACCCCCCAAAAGGGACCCATTTGGCAAACTACATCCCTCAAGGAATTTATCGAGAGGTATAGTGAGCATTTAGACCCCACAAGTTTTTTGCTGCATTCTGTGGAATTAGTCTGTGCAATTGAAAATTAAATTTTTCCGACAGAAGGTACAAATTTCACAGTTTTACAATGATTAAAGGAGAAAAAGCACCCCAACATTTGTAAAGCAATTTCTCCCGATTACGGCAATACCCCATATGTGGTCATAAACTGCTGGCTGGACAAACGGCAGGGCTCAGAAAGGCAGGAGTGCTATTTGGCATGTAGATTAAGCTGGATTGGTTTCTGGGCACAATGTCGCATTTCCAGAGCTTCTGAGGTACCAGTACAGGATAAACCCCTTAAAAGTTACCCAATTTTTGAAACTAGACCCCTTGAGGAATTCACTGTAGTTTTCATGGGGTGCATGCGACTTTTTGATCAGTTTTTATTCTATTTTTTAAGAGGCATGGTGACTAAAAAACAGCAATTCTACTACTGTTTTTTATTCCTTTTTTTTTTACAGCATTCACCGTGCGCTATAAATGACATTCACTTTATTCTGCGGGGCGATACGATTACGGCGATACCTTATGTTTATAGTTTTTTTTATGTCTTATGGCGTTTGCACAATAAAACACTTTTCATAAAAAATCAATTACTTTTTGTGTTGCCATCATCTAAGAGACATAACTTTTTTCTTTTTCCATCAAATATACTGTGTGAGTAAGGAATTGTAGTTTCGATCAGTACCATTTTAGGGTACATGCGACTTTTTGATCTCTTTTTATTCCATCTTTTGGGAGGTGAAGTGATCAAAAAATTTTGATTTTGGTATGTTTTATTATTTTCTTTATGGTGTTCACCACGTGGGATAAATAACGATATAGTTTTGTAGTTCAGGCTATTACGGATGCGGCGATACCAATTATGTATAGTTTATTTTTATTTTTTAATAATAAAGGACTGATAAGGGAAAAAGTGAGATTTTTAACTTTTATTACTTTCAAACTTTTTATTTTTAGACAACTTTCTTTAACTTTTTTATTTTGTCCCACTAGGGGACTTGAAGGCAGGAGGCCCTGATTGAAATTCTAATACACTTTAGCATATAGCGGGACGTCGATGGTGGTTTAACCCCTAAGAAGCCATGATCACTATTGAACGCGGCTTCTAAGGGGTCAAGCAGCGGGGACCACCGCTGAAGCAGTTGTCACAACTCCTGTATGTGCCGAGAGAACGGTCAAAATGGCCTTTCCTCCCGTGACGTACTATTCCGTCATGGAGTGCGAACGATGCGCTCATCATGATGGAATAGTATGTCAAGGAGCGGGAAGGGGTTAAGACACATTCAGGCCTGGTCACTAAGGGTTTAAGATACTTCCTAATATGTTTACTGTCCTGCTTTTAATTCTTCTTGTGTATCGGGCAAACAAATCATTATTGCACAATGAGTTTGAATTCTAAAAAATGCGAAGTAGAATTTATATATGACCTACCACAAACTTTACTATTGGAATATGGTCTTAGTACAGGGACATAAACAATACCCTTGCCTTTATTTAGCAGCTCATTTTCGCTGGCAGTCTCGGTATCAAGCTAGGACAGATTATGACTAGGGGAAAGGTTTTTGTATCACTATATGGCAGAGTGAGCCCCAGTTGTTCACACTGATATACACTAATACAAATAATGCTATCCCCAATTCAGCAGTTTTGTCCTCAAGTCAATTTCATTTTATTTGTTTTTACTCCATAATATTTTAGAAATATATTTTGTATTATTCCACTATAAAACAAATTCACACCAAGAGAAATTGAAGCACATATAATACATATTGTCATTCTTGCTGCAAAGTAAATATAACAAATGTAGGACATAATACCACATGTAACGAATAAATGATGAACGTTTCAATTGCAAATTGTATTTAGGGTGATTTCACGCATAGCGTTTTTTGGGAAAACACTGCATTTGTTTGTGGCTTTTTTCCCAGGTGTTTTATTTAGTCCAAAAACGCAGCTAGCTGAAAGTAAATATATATATCGCACTAGCACTTTGTGGCGGTTTTCTGACCTTTTGATGCCTTTTATTTTGTTAGATTTTCAAAACACAGCATGCTCTAACTATGGCATTTTTTCTACACGTCTTGGAAAAGCCATAAAATAATGCATGTTACAAATAAAATGAATAGAAAAAAACACCCACAAAAACACAATGAAAACAAACTCATGGCGTTTTCTTAAAAGCAAAAAAAAGCTGCAAAAAAAAAAAAAAGTGTGTGTTTAACGGAGACTGATTATATATAGACCAACACCCAAAACCAACATGCTATTTTCACCTACAAATATTTTTAAATTAAAAATATACTTACTTTACAGAGGTAGCCTTCTTCCCTTTCCTACGTAATGATTCTATCCATGTTAGAGATATGTTTACATAAAATGTGATATTCTCAACAAAGGATTTTGCCCATTACACAAAAATTTTATAGCAACAGCTGGAAATTTGTGGTGAAGCCTTAATATCAAACAAGTGGGGATTTCCCAGCACTTCATATGCTTTCGTTTTTGGATGTCCTAACAGCAATATTTGAAGCAGTGAAAAGAATATAAAAAAATAAATAAATCGTCATGATTTCCTTACACAAAGAAAAACACCTACTAAGATACATGCAGTTACTGTCATTCACATTATATTTAGGCATTATGCCAACTGTGCTTTTCATCCTTTTACAGTTAAGGCAAAGGTACACAGGCCAAATTTATGGAAAAAGGACACTTTTGCATATATTTGGCTAATGATAATCTATGGGCATATTAGATATACATGTCAAGAAAATTTCTTGGGATATACAACCAAACATAGATCAAACATTTTAGGCTGAGTTCACACGCGGTGGATAAAAGCATGCAGCGTATCTGCCCTGTGGTGCAGTTTTTCGCCAGGAATGTCTGCTGCGTAAAACTGCAGCAAGCCGGCCTGCTAGCAGGAGGCCGGATGTCTGACGTCATCCAGGCAGGCCTCCTTGGATGATGTTTCATCCCATGTGACCGCCACTACAGCCTGTGATTGGCGGCAGCAATCACATGGGAAGAAACGTCATCCCAGGAGGACGCGCTGGAGGGAGGAACACAGACTTCTGGGTGAGTATGAGTTTTTTTTTTCCTGAGTTGCAATTTTCGCGGCGGAATTGCTGCGAACCCGCCGCAAAAAATGCAACAACTGTTACTTGCTGCGGGATTTACCTCCCCTTTGAAATCAATGGGGAAACCCCGCAAGAAATAAGAAGCATTTACGCAAATACATTTGACATGCTGCGGAATAAAATTACGCACAGCAGGTCAATTTCTAAACAGTTTAACCTCTCAGCATTTACGCAGAGTATGGATGAGATTTGTTTTATCTCATCCACTCTGCTGCTACTGTATTTGCCGCGGATTTTCTTTAACGTATTTACGCAACACAACTGACCCTAACGGGATTATTCGGAATTGTAAAATTGATGGCCTATTATTATGATAGGCCATAAATATTAGATCGGTGGGGGTCTGACTCTCACCACTTAATTCGGGAACTCCTGTGTATCAGGCAGTAGCTCTTCCACTGTTAAATCTATTATCCAGGTTCTCTGGATTCTTGCCTCATGAGAGTCCCTGCCTTGATTAACTAATTAGTCTGACCCTTTTGGCTTCCTATAGAAGTCTGGCCTTTGTACTGCCGGACTATTCGGCTTCCTGCCTGAAGACTAGCTCATTGCTGCCTTACTCTACAAATTGTTGCTTCTTATTTGTGTACCGAACTTCGATTGTTTCCTGACCACGTCTCTGCCTCACCCTAAAAACTGTTGCCACTTATATGTATACTGTACCAGTTACTTGACTACTCTTGCTATTATCACCCTCCTGCCTAATCGTTTCTGCCACTGGACTCTGAATCTGCTTCAGACCTTGACCAAATGCTCCAGTCCTGCAGACTTTAACTACTACCGCAATAGGCTAATGGTTTAACTCAAACTATAAATTTTTGTTAGTTAGAGGTTCTAGTATCTGGGTACTAATAATACATATATGGGGATATATTGGTGCATATATCTACCTATTATACTTTTGGACTATAAAAATTGTTTGCCGCTAACAGTTGGTATCAAGCGTAGCACCTGTGAAACATTTCCTTAGCTTACTTGCAAGAGCCCTAATACTAGCAGCTCCACCTCCTACACGTTTCACCAAGGTCTAGTCAGGTCATCATGCAGCTATACTGAGTGGCGTTGTTGCAGGTAATATCAAACAGCAGTGGCCAAGTTCATAGTGCAGAGGATCTCTTTATATAAAACTAGCCCCTCCCCTTTGCAGCCTCGCTTTCTGGATATCTAATCACCAAAGGGGTCTTTCTCCAGTTCCCCACCTCGTTCTGTGACATGTCCTGCTGGGATCAGACTGGGCCGGGCTTGTTCTAAGTGTTTATCATTAACTGTGCAGGGTTTGCCGTCCAATTAGGCAAACACCTCTAGGTGTTTTGTTGCCATGAAAGGTTCGAAAACGTAGGCTCGTTGGTGTCTGGCATTTTTGTTCAGTGCCGCTTAACCGATTTCGCTCACCTACTTAATATGAATTTGTCCGATGCTCTGGTCAGTAGGGATATGTTGTCCTAATGATTGTGTATGTAATCCACTGCAGTATCGTTTGTATACCCCTCCATACTGGCTGGATCGGTCCCTACTTCCGATCAAAGTAAGTATTCCGGAGCAGGGCAGCAGTTACATCCTGCTGGGTAATAACTTTGTGGGGTCATGATGCATTCACCTCCTATTATAGCCTTACCGAATGTGCAGTATATGCCCTATTATATCGATCAGCTGAGATTTGGTTACTTTTCATACATTCACATTTTGTACCGGCAAAGGCTATCTGGGATTGGGAGATGATAGGTCTTTAGGGAATTATATTCTACATCATTTTAGTTCCAGCTTTGTATATAGTATCCTTATTTTGCATTTTGTTTTGCCAATATAATCTTTCAAGATAGATGATCCTTTTAGATTTACCATTCATAAACTGTTCTCAAATACTTCTCCAGTTGTTGTACTAGAGATGTTTTTTTTACGGCATTAATGGAGTCTCATGCCAGGCAACTTACACACCTGTATGTCCCCAGTAATGTCCTTGGCCTGGGATAGAAAGCCTTTTGTGTTTGAACATTTCCTCCTGAGGCAGAGGTATTGTATCTTTGGTATCCCTTTTTTATTGGCTTTTCGGGGAAACCAACTCTATAGTCCTAAAATATAATAGGGTTTTATATGCGCCAGTATAAATCTATATATGGACTACTAGTATCCACAAACTAGAACCATTATCAAAATATCTTAGATTGCGTTATACCATAGTCTATTTCATATAAGTAATTGACCCCTTTAGGATCTGCCTAGTTTTGGTCTTTAGGATGAAGAATCTTTTTTCTTTTTTTTTTATCGTCACATTACAAGTACCATAAACTTTTTATTTTTTCGTCGATGCAACTGTATGAGGGCTTTTTTTTTGTGGGACAAGTCATTTTTTAATAAAACTATTTTGGGATACATATAAAAAATGTTTTGCCATAGTTTTTTTGTGTTTTAATCGTTCACTGTGCGACAAAAATAACATGTTACCTTTATGTTATGGGTTGCTATGATTACGGCGATACCAAATATGTATCATTTTTGTAATGTTTTACAACTGTTTCACATTGCTAGCAAATTTCATGGAAAAAATAGTTTTTATGTCATTGCACTCCAATGTATCTTACAGCTAACACCCTGCTGTAATGGAGGAGACCAGTTAGCTTCGATCCCCGCCATTAACCCCTAAATGCAGCGGTCAAAAGTGATCGCTGCATTTAATGTGTTTGCAGCTCATCAGCACCCCAGCAATGAAATTGCCGGTGTTCTGGTAGCTGCAGTGGCAACCGGAGGCCTAATAGTGGCCTCCCGGTCTGCCTAGTACAGAAACCTTTCGGGCCCGCCCGGAGGCAGGGCCTAAAAGGCTTCTGTAGCCGTCTGCAAGATGGCGCCGGCTCAGGAGATGAGCCAGCATCATCAGCGGTGGATGTCAGCTGTATGTTACAGCTGACATCCACCAGTAATGACAGGAACTGGAGCTAGCTCCGAATCCTGCCATTAACCCCTTAGATGCAGCAATTGAAAGCGATCCCTGCATCTTAGTGGTTGGCAGCAGATCGGTAGCTCTGCCCTGCAATCTCAGGGCTGCCGACTGCTGCTATGGCAACAGGAAGCCTAACAATGGCCTCCTGCTCTACCATTACTGTAGCCGATTAGGCCCCGTCCGGAGACGAAGCCTAAACGGCTTGCTGTCAGGGAATGACTGACAGATCTAGGTAGTGCAATGTATTAGAAAAACAAATCTGACTGTGGGACTAAAGAAAAGTGTAAAAAAAAAAGTGTAAAAAAAGTTGTCAAAAATATAATAAAAGTTTTAAGTAATAAACTTAATCGCCCTTTTTCCCTTATCAAGTCCTTTATTATTGAAAAAAATAAATAAACCATACAAATTTGGCACCCCTCGACTGTAACAACCTGAAATATAAAAATATTATGTTATTTATTCCATGAGGTGAACGGTGTAAGAAAAACGTAAAAAACAATGCCAGAATTTCTGCCTTTTGGTCACTTTGCCATACAAAAATTTAAATAAAAAGTGATCAAAAAGTCGCGTGTACCCCAAAATGGTACTAATAATAACTACAGCTCGTCCCGCAAAAAAAATAGCCCTCATACCACTATGTCTTTGAAAAAAATAAATAAGTTAAGGCTCCAATAAGTCAGGAAATAAAAATATGCAGTTGTGCAGGCCCGAGGGGAACATTTCTTCTGTTTCAAGAGACGATTTATCAAGGCCCTAAAATTAGGGAACCAGGAAGGGTAGGGCCCAAACATATCTGCTGGAAGCAAGTGTGCCCGTATTATACCAGGACAACACTTCCCAGCAAAATTCCCTAAACTGAAAATGTGCAGATTTGGACCAAAACGAGGACAAGAAAGTACACCAGCTATCAGTGCGACACTGGCATGTGCAGAAAGGATTGCTTCAAAGCGTAACACACATCTATGGATTCTTTTATTGTGGTTTTTACCCCATTATTATACCACCTGACTATGCCCCTGATGTACTCTGCCCGGCTTATATGTGCCCCCACATTATAAACTGAAATACCAGTAAAACTAAAAACAAAACTACTACCAAGCAAAATCCACGCTCCAAAAGCCAAATGATGCTCGCTCCCTTCTGAGCCCAAACAGCAGTTTACTTCCACATAAATGGCTTCACCATACCCGGGAGAACCCTTTTTAAATTTTCTTGGGGTGTGTGTCTCCAGTGGCACAACATATTTGCCACTAAAATGGCATGTCTTAGGAAAAATATTATTTTTTACTTTGCACCATCCCCAGCGCAATCATTTATGAAAAAGACCTGTGGGGTAGAAATGCTCACTACACCCCTAAATAAATGCCTTGAGGGGTGTAGCTTCCAAAATGGGGTCACTTCTCAGGGGTTTCTTTTATTATTTCACATCAGCGCCACTGCAATTGTGAACCAATACTTTGTAAGTCGCCAAATTAGGTCTCAACTTCGCATGGTACTCTTTCACTCCTGAGCCTTGTCAAATGTCCAAGCAAAAGATTAGGGCCACATGTAGGGTGTTTCTAAAACCGGGAAACAGAGAATAATAATTAGAGAGCTGTCTTTTCATGGTGGTACAAGCTGGGCACCACATATTGGATATATCTGTGGGAAAAAAAATCCCATTTTCACTCTGCAACATCGAGTGCATACTAATTTCTGCAAAACATCTGCAGGGTTAACATGCTCACTACACTCCAAGGTGAAGACCTTTTCAGGGTTGACGCTACGCTTGATACCAACTGTTACAGGCAACCAATTCTATAGTCCTAAAATAAAATAGGTAGATATATGCACCAATATATCCCCATATATGGACTGCTAGTACCCAAATACCAGAACATGTAACTAACAACAAATCCCAGATTGAGTTATAACCTAGCTAATTGCATTTAATTAAAGCAGCGCTCCAGCAAAAACAATTTACCATCACTGGACCCCACAAACCTGATTGTCTATCCAGCTCTGGGCTTTTATGTAAATTGCACTCACTTCCCTGCAGTGCAGCCTCCTGTCTACTTCAGATAAGACACCATCTTGATTTTTAGATTTTCCCCTGCATTGTTTTCCACTGTTAGGGTATGTTCACACGCAAACTCAAAAACGTCTGAAAATACAGAGCTGTTTTCAAGGGAAAACAGCTCCTGATTTTCAGAAGTTTTTTAAGCCACTCGCGTTTTTCACGGCAGTTTTTGGAGCGGTTTTCAATAGAGTCTATGAAAAACGGCTCCAAAAACGTCCGAAAAAGTAACCTGCAAATATTTTTTGCGGCAGTTTTATTACGTGGCCGTTTCTCAAAACGGCCGCATAAAAAAATGGCCCGTCGGAACAGAACGCCGTTTTTCCCATTGAAATCAATGGACAGATGTTTAGAAGCTTGTTCTGCTTCCGATTTTTCGGGTGTTTACGGCCCAAAAAACGGCCGAAAATAGCCCGTGTGAACATACCTCTAGACTACATTCACACGACAGTGAAAAAAAGGCCATTAAAAACTGATCAACTGTTCATTTTCATGGCCATTTTGCATCAGTGTGTCTCCAAATTTCCATCCAATTTCCCGTCCGTCTGTCTGTTTTTAATGACAGTTTGTCATCCATTTTTCATGTCCGTTAAAAAAAAAGGATGGATTTAATTTGTCAGGGTTTTTTTTTTGTTCCACGCCCCTGAAAACACCATAGTGCCCATGTAGATAGTGTCGCATTGTCCCTGTAGATAATGCCCACATAGTACCACAGTGCCAACTGTAGATAGTGCCATAGTGCCCACATATAAAGTGACATAGTGCCCACATACAAAGTGCCAGAGCCCACATAGTGCCACAGTGCCATGTAGATAGTGGCACATGTGCCACATAGTGCCAGTGAGCATGTAGATAGCGTAACCCGCCCTGTAGATAGTACCACCCCCATGTAGCTAGCAACCTCCCTTGTAGATAGCGCCACTGTAACTCCCTGTAGGAGCGGAATCCCTCTGTCCGGGCTCAACGCTCAAAGTAGTGCGGTGTGCGGGGAGTCCTCAGCCAGGATCAGTTTTTACTGGCCGTTACAAGGATTGATTCCTGAAAATCGGGCGGTAAAAACTGATCCATTGACTTCTATAAGAGCCGTATGGCCGTGAAAACTGCCAAAATAGGCCATGTCCTATTTTTTCATGGCTGGTATTCACGGGCCGTAAAAAAAAAAAAACGGCTGTGTGAATACACTGATAATGTCATTGTTCTAAAAAGGCCGTGTGAATGTAGTCTTATGCTATGAATTCTATATAAGGTAATAAGGTAATATTACTTGGGGCATCTTTTAACCTATTCAGTTAGCCCATGGAGACACTACACAGGACACAACAATAGGCTATATACCATTCAACTGTGCAGAGACGGGTCTACTGTACTGGTATAAGAAATATGTGTGGGAGTATTTTTATTCTAATTGAAATAAAAATTGGAATCTATCATTAAACTTTATTTAGTCCGGGCTACTCAGGCTCAGAACCTGTCTGCTGTATATAGAAAACCTTAAAGCAATATTTTGGAAAAATAAGTAAAGTGGGCAGCCTCTTTATATGTATTGTCAGGTATAATTTATTGTAGGGTGCAGTGTTGTAATAAACGGAAAATGCAGGGTCAAATAAATTACAACACAAGAAATGGAGGATGAACCAATAAAAACTATTTTATTCTAAATTTATAGAAAGGCTGAATAAACAGAGATATTTTAATCAAACGTAAAAACTTGGACAAAAATACCAAGCTGTATAGCTGTACAAATATATTGTTATTTTTATTATAAATGTATATTATTGAGCACTATATATATATATATATATATATATATATATATATATATATATATATATATATATATATATATATATATACATATATATATATATATATATACATACATACATATATACACCACCAAAGATGTTCTCACATACAGTATATACTCACAAATGATTCACAATACAACATGGAGGTCTCCTTTATAATCCACAGGTAATATCACAGATGGGTCCTCACTGGTTTATAATCCACAAGTAGGGGACAGATATTTCCTCACTGCAAGCCAATCACCACGGCAACCCACACATAGGTCACCACACAGGTTCAACTGTAATCCACATAAAGATAGGTAGACTCTCAATGGCTCCGACTGTCATCCACAGGTAGTTTGGTTGACTTTCACTGGCTCTAACTGTAATCCACAGGCAAAAAATGCCTTCAGTCCAATCTCACTGTCAGCCTATATACTATCTAGGCTATTATTAGCGTGGACACAGGCTGTGGTCTATAGCACAACTCCTAAGCCACAGTTTTCTTTTGGGTCCTCTTCCAATATCATCATAAAGAAAAGGATTTCCCTTGGCTCCTCTGCCTCGGGTGGGACTTTCTGTAGGCAGCTCTCCTATCGGCCAGGGATCTTCTGGTGGGCAGAGTTTCCTCTTTCCAATGGCTCACTATATTTGGCCGCCTTCTGCTGGAGCTGCAGCTTCCGTCCTATCACCATCATCGCCACGCCTCTTCTGGCCCTCCTCAGGTATTCTGGCTTCTTGGTCTCACCGCCGACAGATTGCCCCTACTGGTTCTGTGCAATGGGTTTTATAACAGTCAGGGGGTGGGTTATGATGTCATTCATGACGTGTCAACACTGGATTGGTCCCTAAATCAATCTTCTGTACGTTTAACAATGAGCTCAGAGACCCACACCCCTCTGTGACCTGTCACCACAGGACTGTTTAATGTTCAATACCACCGCATTGATTGGCCAAAAGATCTGACTCCATTTTGAACTGCCTCTGTGCTAGTTAACATAGTAACTGTAGTCCAGTGGCCCATTAACTAACAAAGGCCCATAGATACATAGATACTGTTTTACCATACAATTTAACAAATGGGGAATCTACATCTTACATTGCTTTCAGTCAGTGAAACCAACAGATGAATCACGTTTGGTTTTTGTTGTTGAATGTGCCATCGTGGTAGTTATACACACAGTGATAAAGCCGTATATAAAAACTGATGGAGGCTGAATGACAACCACTCCCTTTCCATGTAATAGTGACTGGAGGCAGCTGGCAAGAATGAAAAGTTTACAATTTGTGGTCACTCTCCAGTCACTTTGAGCATGTAGAAAGTTTAAATGTAGAGGAGCCGCTTCCTATTCTTGTTTCCTGTAAGCACCCAAGTAAAATATTATGTTAACAGATTCTATGGTAGTAACTGAGCGAGAGGCTCAACTCAGAACTACAAATTACATTAGTAGTAAAGCTTTATATCCATAACAAGTTGCTGGGAGTACACAAATACTTCTAGCTATAGACTGATTATTGCAGAAGCGCTTACATATGCACAATACTTTGGGGACTAAGGCACATGACTGTATTCCATGAGGGATACTGTACATCCAATTTTCATAGTTTTTTTTTCTCACGGTACCAGAGAAAAAAATTGTGGCAAGCTGCATCACATTCCATATTAACTGGTTGCTGACACAGGACGAGAATACTCGTCCTGAGCGGCGGGTACTTGGCGCATCAGGACGAGTATTCTCGTCCTGTGTGACATCCAGTGTCCGCGCACCACGATGAACGGGGCAACGGCAGCCCTGCTGTATTGGTGGAGAGAAGAGAAACCCGGTCAATGGAACTAGTCACAGGTTCATATATTATTATATGCCCACATTTTAATATGACGTCCTTCTATTCTAAATGGTCTATCAGAAGAATATTTAACTGTTATAATATAATTTTTCCCATACAAGTCAATAGGGTCTAAAAATACAAATCTGTAATATTAATTCATATTTTATATTTGTATACAAATATTCTGCTAATATATATATATATATATATATATATATATATATATATATATATACACACACACACACACACACACACGAAAATACATATATAATAAAAACACAAATATTTAAGAAAAAAAATATTAATACAACACTCACAAATCTGGAGCTAGGTAAAACAAAATTGTCCCTACAGTATTTTATATTTAGCTCCATATTTTATTTTTACATTTGTGTAGTTTATTATAGTGACAATAATGAGTTTTAAGTCCCAAATTCCACAATAAGGGCAGATTCAGACGAACGTTGCGTTTTTGCGCGCGCAAACAACGCAGCGTTTTGCGCGCGCAAAAACCATTTGACAGCTGCGTGTGTCATCCGTGTATGATGCACGGCTGCGTGATTTTCGCGCAGCCGCCATCATAGAGATGAGGCTAGTCGACGCCCGTCACTGTCCAAGGTGCTGAAAGAGCTAACTGATCGGCAGTAACTCTTTCAGCACCCTCGATAGTGAATGCCGAACACAATATCGAGAAACCTGTTAAAAAAAAAAAAAAAAATTCGTACTTACCGAGAACTTCCCTCCCGGCCATTGCCTTGGTGACGCATCCTTGGTGACGCGCCTCTCTTGACATCGGGCCCCACCTCCCTGGATGACGCGGCAGTCCATGTGACCGCTGCAGCCTGTGCTTGGCCTGTGATTGGCTGGAGCTGTCACTTGGACTGAATTGTCATCCCGGGAGGTCAGACTGGAGGAAGAAGCCGGGAGTTATCGGTAAGTCAGAACTTCGTTTTTTTTTACAGGTTCATGTTTATTGCCATCGGTAGTCACTGTCCATGGTGCTGAAACAGTTTAACTCTTTCAACACCCTGGACAGTGACTATCTCCTGACGTCGCGTACCGGAAATTTTTTTGCCGGGTTTAGCCAAAACGAGTTCGGCCGAACCCGGTGAAGTTCGGTTCGATTGTTCGGGTTCGCTCATCTCAAAGACACTCCATTTGGATGTTTGGAAACAGAAAAGCACGTGGTGCTTTTCTGTTTACATTCATCCTTTTGACAGCTGGTGCGCTGTTTCAGTCGGTTCGCACGGAAATGCTTCCGTGCGACCTGCGTGGTTTTCACGCACCCATTGACTTCAATACGCGGAGATATTGAACATGTCGCGCTTTTTGCGCAGCTGACAAACGCTGCGCAAAAAGCACGGACTGTCTGTACTGCCCCATAGACTTGTATTGGTCTGTGTGTGGCGCGTGAAAACCACGCGGCCCGCACGGACCGAATACACGTTCGTGTGAATCCCCCCTAAAGGTTACATTTAGTGTTACACACCTCAATAGACTGCTAGAGTCTCACATCTTGAGAGACCGCCTAGACTGTTCTAATCTAGATCACCTGACCCTTTTTCTGCCACAACACAAATTTCATACTTTAGCAAAAAAATAATAATTATGAAATCATAAAATAGAAAAATCACAATATAACACCATACTCATCTATTTTATGAAAGTAGACACCATACAATTGTAAAAATGCTACCGAGCAGTTTACACTCACGGGCACCTACTTGCAATTTGCACCAAAGCATAATGTTGTGCAAAACATGCATAAACATTCATGTTATTGGATAAAAGTCTGACCTAAGCAAATCCAGAGATGCACAACTACAACTATAAGAAAAGTTCAGGATGTGCAGCGTTCATATATGTCACCCATGTCTACATCTATATTCCCAGAACTGAACAAAAATTTCCATGATCCAGAAGCCATAAACTTTCGGGTCATGGAGTAGACAAATGGTCTGATTAGGTGCAACAGGTGATAACATGTGTAACCGCAAATCTTTAGTAGAAAAAAATAAACTCCCTTAAATCCCTCTCTGGGGTAACGCCAATTGCTGTCCAGGTGGAGGAGAGATGACAGCGACAGGCTGTGATCTTTCTTCCTACTCCTCCTCTCCTAAGGGCATGGCCAGACGTGGCGGAATTGCTCTGGAATTCCGCTGCGGAAATCCGCAGCGGACAGTTTCTCCATTGGTTTCCACACCTTTTTAGTAAGGTTCGTGCAGACGTGGCGGAAAACTCCGCTGCGGACCATAGGCTGTGGTGCGGAATTTGGTGTCCGCAGCATACACTGGCTGTTGCGGACTTGTTGCGGAATTTCTCCATTGACTTCAATGGAGTTTCAAAATTACGCACTCGAATCCACAGATGTAATGTGTGTTGCGGATTTTGTGTGTGTTGCAGTGCGGATTTCAATCAGGACCAGGATATGACATTCTGTTGAGGAAAGAAAAGCTCCATTTTCGGCTTGCAGGCTGACAAGAAGACACAGGAAGATACAGCAATGGCTAGATATCGCCGCATGGATATGGAAGTATCCACACTTATAAATCTGGTAAGTACCTGCATATGTTTATGTCATGTTGTTTAACCCCTTCCCGACATTTGTCGTAAGTATACGTCATGGAAAGCCAGTGCTTCCCGCAAAATGTTGTATACTTACGACAAATGTTTGGCACCGGCTCAGAAGCTGAGTTGGTGCCATAATCGCCGGATCTCAGCTTTATCTGACAGCTGACATCCGGCTGTAATGGCGGGGACTGAAATTAGCTTCGATCCCCGCCATTAACCCCTTAAGTGCAGCGCTCAAACGCAAGTGCTGCACTTAAGGTGTTTGCAGCTCATCGGAACCCCAGCAATGAAATTTCCGGGGTTCTGGTGGCTGCAATGGCAACAGGAGGCCTAATACTGGCCGCCCGGCTGCGGAGCCTGATCGGCTTCCATAGCTGCCGGCAAGATGGCGCCGGGTCAGGAGCTGATCCGGCGTCATCAGCGGTGGAAGTCAGCTGTATGTTGCAGCTGACATCCACATGTAACGGCAGGAACCAGAGCTAGTTCCGATCCCTGCCATTAACCCCTTCGATGCAGCAATCGAAAGCGATTGCTGCATCGTAGCGGTTACCAGCAGATCGCCAGACCTGACAGGCAGTCAGGACTGGCGACTGCTGTTATGGCAACAGGAGACACAATGGTCTCCTGCTCTGCCATTACGGAAGCCGATTTAGGCCCCGCCGGGAGGCGAAGCCTAATCGGCTTGCTGTCAGTGAATGACTGACAGATCTAATACATTGCACTACGTAGGTAGTGCAATGTATTAGAAAAAAAAAATATCTGACCGTTGGACCTTCACGTCCCCTAGTGGGACTTGAGAAAAAGTGTAAAAAAAGTATAAAAAAGAAGTGCAAAAAATAAAAGTTTGAAAACAATAAAACTTTCAAGTAATCAAATAAAACACAATCCCCCTTTTACTCTTATCAAGTCCTTTATTATTGAAAAATAATAATAAACCATACGTATTTGGTATCGCCGCGACCGTAACGACCTGAGGTATCAAAATATTATATTATTTATTGCGCGCGGTGAACAGCGTAAAAAAAAAACGTAAAAAACTTTACAAAAGTTTCTGTTTTTTGGTCACTTTGCCCTACAAATATTGGAATAAAAAGTGATCAAAAAGTCGCACATATCCAAAAATGGTACCTATAAAAACTATAGCTCGTTCCGCAAAAAAACAAGCCCTCATACACCTCCGTCAACAATAAAATTAAAAAGTTATGGTTCTCACAACTTGGCGACAGAAAAAATACATTATTTTTACACACGTAATTTTATTGTGCAAAAAGTTGTAAAACATAAAAAAGTACTATAAATTAGGTATCGCCGGGATCGTACTGACCCACAGAATAAAGTTAACATGTAATTTATAACGCATGGTGAACGCTGTATAAAAAAAACGAAAAAAGCTGTGCCAGAATTGCGTTTTTTTGTTTACCTGGCATCCCAAAAAATAGGATAAAAGGTGATAAAAAAGTTGCATGTACCACAAAATGGTACCAATAATAACTACAGCTCGTCCCACAACAAACTAGCCCTCATACCACTACGTCTATGAAAAATAAAATTAGTTGTGGCTCCAATAAGTCAGGAAATAAAAAAATATGCAGTTGTGCCCGAGGGGAACATTTCTTCTGTTTCAAGAGGCGATTTATCAAGGACCTAAAATTAGGGAACCAGGAAGGGGAGAGCCCAAACATATCCGCTGGAAGCGACGGTGCCCGTATTATACCAGGACAACACTTTCCCAGCAAAATTCCCCAAACTGCAAAGGAGCGGAGTGCGGACCAAAAGGGGGATAAGAAATGACACCATTTATCAGTGCGACACCGGCCTGTGCAGAAAGGATTGCTTCACAGCGTAACACACATCTATGGATTATTTTATTATTTTTTTACCCCATTATTATACCACATGACTATGCCCCTTATATACTCCGCTCCACTTATATGTACCCCCACATGATAAATGGAAACACCAGCAATACTCAAACAAATCTAGTACCAAGCAAACTCCGCTCTCCAAAAGCCAAATGGTGCTCTGAACCCTACAGCGTGCCCAAACAGCAGTTTCCTTCAACATATATGGCATCGTCATACCCGGGAGAATCCTTTTAACAATTTTTGGGGTGTGTGTCTCCAGTGGCATAAGCTGGGCATGACATATTTGCCACTGAATGGTATATCTAGGGAAAAATATAAATTTTTAATTTGCACCATCCCCAGTGCAATCATTTATGGAAAAGACCTGTGAGTGAAAATGCTCACTACACCCCTTAACAAATGCCTTGAGGGGTGTAGCTTCCATAATGGGGTCACTTCTCAAGGATTTATTTTTATTATTTCACATCTGAGCCTCTGCAGTTGTGAACAAATATTTTGTAAATCGCCAAATTAGGCCTCCACTCCGCATGGTACTCTTCACTCCTGAGCCCTGTCATATGTCCAGGCAAAAGATTAGGGTCACATGTAGGGTGTTTCTAAAACCGGGAAACACTGCATAATAATTAGAGGGCTGTCTTGTTCTAGTGGCACAAGCCGGGCACCACATATTGGCATATCTATGGAAAAAAATCCCATTTTCACTCTGCAACATCGAGTGCACACTAATTTCTACAAAACACCTGCAGGGTTAAAATGCTTACTACACCCCTAGGTAAATGCATTGAGGGGTGTAGTTTCCAAAATGGGGTCACTTCTGGGGGGTTTCCACTGTTTTGGGCCCACAGGCGCCCAGAAACCAATCCAGCAACATCTGCACTCCAAATGGCGGTCCTTCCCTTCTGAGCCCTGCCGTTTGCCCAAACAGCAGTTTATGACCACATATGGGGTATTGCCGTACTCGGGAGAAATTGCTTTACAAATGTTGGTTTCTTTTTTTCCTTTATTTGTTGAGAAAATGAAAAAATTTGCGCTAAAGCTACGTCTTATTGAAGAAAAAGGATTGTTTTTATTTTCACTGCCCGATTCTAATAAGTTCTATGAAACATCTGTGGGGTCAAAACACTTACTATACCCCTAGATAATGTCCTCAATGGGTGTAATTTCCAAAATGGGGTCACTTGTGGGGGGTTTCCACTGTTTTGTTCCCTCAGGGGCTTTGTAAATGTGACATGGCCTCCGCAAACCATTCCTTCTAAATTTGAGCTCCAAAAGCCAAATAGCGCTCTTTCCCTTCTCAGCCACGCCGTGTCTCCAATCAGCCGTTTATTACCACATGTGGGGTATTGTTTTACTCGGGAGAAATTGCTTTACAAATTTTACGGTGCTTTTTCTCCTTCAGTCCTTGTGGAAATGAGAAAAAATTAGCTAAACCTACATTTTCTTTGAAAAAATTTAGATTGTCATTTTCAGGGCCTACTTCCAATAATTTATGCAAAAAACCTGTGGGGTCAAAACATTTACTATACCCCTAGATAATATCCTCAATGGGTGTAGTTTCCAAAATGGGGTCACTTGTGGAGGGTTTCCACTGTTTTGTCCCCTCAGGGGCTTTGTAAATGTGACATGGCCTCCGCAAACCATTCCTGCTAAATTTGAGCTCCAAAAGCCAAATAGCGCTCTTTCACTTCTAAGCCCTGCCGTGTCTCCAAACAGCCGTTTATTACCACATGTGGGTTATTGTTTTACTCGGGAGAAATTGCTTTACAAATTTTATGGTGCTTTTTCTCCTTTAGTCCTTGTGGAAATTAGAAAAAAAATCGCTAAACCTACATTTTCTTTGAAAAAATGTAGATTTAAATTTTCACGGCCTAATTCCAATAATTTCTGTAAAAAACCAGTGCGGTCAAAATGCTCACTATACCCCTAGATAATTTCCTTGAGGTGTGTAGTTTCCCAGATGGGGGTCACTTTTGGGGGATTTTCACTGTTTTGGCACCGCAAGAGCCCTTCAAACCTGACATGGTGCCTAAAATATATTCTAACAATAATAAGGCCCCAAAATCCACTAGGTGCTCCTTTGCTTCTGAGGCCGGTGCTTCAGTCCAGTAGCACACTAGAGCCACATGTGGGATATTTCCTAAAACTGCAGAAACTGGGCAACAAATATTGAGTTGCATTTCTCTGGTAAAACCTTCTGTGTTATAAAAAAAATTGTATTAAAAATTTATTCCTGCAAAAAAATATGAAATTTGTAAATTTCACCTCTACATTGCTTTAATTCCTGTGAAATGTGTAAAGGGTTAAGACATTATATAAATGCTGTTTTGAATACTTTGAGGGGTGAAGTTTTTAAAATGGGGTGACTTTTTTGGGGTTTCTAATATATAAGGCCCTCAAAGCCACTTCACAACTGAACTGGCCCCTGTAAAAATAGCCTTTTGACATTTTCTTGAAAATGTGAGAAATTGCTGCTAAAGTTCTAAGCCTTGTGATAGAAAAATAAAAGGATGTTCAAAAAACTATGCCAATCTAAAGTAGACACATGGGGGATGTTAATTAGCAAGAATTTTGTGTATTATAACTGCCTGTCTTACAAGCAGATACATTTAAATTAAGAAAAATGCTAATTTTTCGCTACATTTTGGTGTTTTTCACAATTAAATACTGAACATATTGAGCAAATTTTGTCAGTAACTTAAAGTGCAATGTGTCACGAGAAAACAATCTCAGAATCGCTTGGATAGGTGAAAGCATTCCGTAGTTATTACCACATAAAGTGAAACATGTCAGATTTGAAAAATGTGGCTCTGTCAGGAAGGTCAAAAGTGGCTAAAGAGGGAAGGGGTTAAAGTGGACTAGTATGTATGATGTATCAATTTATCACTAGCAGCATCTGTAGTATGTAAATAATCTAAGGCAGATAACCAACAATCTTATTCATAAGTACAAGGCAAACTTCAATATGCACTGTGTATTTCTTTTTTAGGTACATAACAGGCCAAAATTGTGGGACACCTCCAGTGCTGGCTACAGTCAGCGTAACACACGGGATGAAGGCTGGACCTATGTGTGTCGCGGTCTGTACCCAAAGTGGGATGGCATGCTGGAAAGAGGGCAAGGAGTGATTGGTAAGTTTGCATACAGTTTGTAATGCACAGCGTTTTAAAGACTGTATGGTAACGTTCATTTGCATCATTTGAAAGCTTAACCCCTTAACGCACCAGGACGCACCGGTACGTCCTGCATTGAAGTGCTTTAAGGCACAGGGACGTATCGGTGCGTCCTGGCTAAAAACTGTCACCCTGTCAAAGGACAAGGTGACAGAACTGTGCCGTCAACTGTTTATGACAGTTGACCGGCACAGTAAGACGGCAGGGGACCATTCACAACGGTCTCCTGCCGGCGATCGCTGTAATTGGTCAGTCAAAGCAGACTGACCAATCACAGCTCCATGACGTAGTGTATGTGATGGCGCTGGCTCAGCTTGAGCCAGCGCTATCACCGCCGGTAATCAGATGTCCGGCACCCCTCTGCAACGGCCAGGACCGGAGCTAGGCTCCGATCCGGCCGATTAACCCCTTCGATGCATCGATCAACGCGATCGATGCATCGAAGTGTATTGTAGCCTGTCGGCAACCACGATGGTTGCCGCGGATGTCAGCTGTTTGTCACAGCTGACATCGTGCCCTAACGGCCAGGACCGCACGCTATGGTTGCTAATGACAACCATCGGCACCCTCGGGTGTTCCGATGGTTGCTATGGCAACCATGGCCTAACAATCGCTTCCTAGTACGGAAGTCTATTAGGCCCCGCCGGGAGGCGAAGCCTAATAGGCTTGCTGTCAGTGAATAGCTGACAGCTCTAATACACTGCACTATGTAGGTAGTGCAGTGTATTAGAATAGAGATCAGGGCTTCATGCCTTCAAGTTCCCTAGTGGGACACAAAAAAAGGTTAAACAAGTTAATAAAAATGTTGTAAAAAAGTAAAAAAAAATAAGTTTCATGAAAAAAATAACTTTCAAAAAACACTAACAGCCTTTTTTCCTATAATAAGTCTTTTATTATAGGAAAAACAAAAAAAGTACACATATGTGGTATCATCGCGTCCGTAACGACCCAAACTATAAAAATATCACGCTATTTTACCCGTATGGTGGACACCGTAAAAAAATGTAATAAAAAACTATTCCAGAATCGCTGTTTGTTAGTCACTACCCCTCGCAAAACAGAATAAAAAAAGGGATATAAAAGTTGCATGTACCCCAAAATTATACCATTAAAAACTGAAGCCCGTCCCGCAAAAAACAAGCCCTCCCGCAGCTTTTTTGATGGAAAAATAAAAAAGTTATGGCTCTCAGAATATGGTGACACCAAAAATAAATTTGAAACAAGTGATTTTATCATGCAGACGCTGCAAAGCATAAGAGAAACTATATACATATGGTATCGCCGTAATCGTACCGACCCGCAGAATAATGTAAAATTGTCATTGATAGCGCATGGCGAAAGGCGTAAAATTTTTTTTATAAAGAACATCAGAATTGCAGGTTTTTCACCTTGCTTGCCAAAAAAAATGAAATACAAAGTGATCAAAAAAATCGCATGTACCCCAAAATGGTACCAATGAAAACTACAGACTGTCCCGCAACAAATAAGCCCTCACCCAGCTCCGGTAGAGAAAAATAAAAAAGTTCTGGCTCTCAGAATATGGCGATCCAAAATGTGCAGAGTGTTCCAAAAGCGGATAAGATCTGGCACTATTTATCAGTACGACACCGGCCACATATCTATGAATTATTATTTATTTACCCCATTATTATACCCTCTTATTATGCCCCTGATGTACTCCGCACAGATTACATACGCCCCCACATCATAAACTGAAATACCAGAAAACCCCAAACAAAACTACCACTAAGCAAAATCTGCGTTCCAAAAGCCAAATGGCGCTCCCTCCCTTCTGAGCCCTGCAGTGTGCCCAACGGGCAGTTTACGTCCACCTATATGGCATCGCCATACCCGGGAGAACCCGCTTAACAGTTTGAGGTATTTGTCTTCAGTGGCATGAACTGGGCACAAAATATTGTGCACTAAAATGGCACATACCTGTGGAAATTAGCATTTTTCACTTTGCACCATCCACTGAGCATTCATTTATTATAGAAAAAAAAACCCTGTGTGGTCAAAATGCTCACTACACCCGTTAATAAAATGCCTTCAGGGGTGCAGTTTCCAAAATGGGGGTCACTACTTGGGGGTTTGTTTCACTATTTGACCCCAGAGCCCTGCCATTGTGGGCTAATGCTGCGAAAATCACCAAAATAGGTCTCACATGCGCCTTTCACTCCTAAGCCCTGTCATATGTCCAGGCAAATGATAAATGCCTTGAGGGGTGTAGTTTACAAAATGGGGTCACTTCTCAGGGTTTTACACTCTACTCTGGTACCCAAGGGAGTTCTGCAAATGCGATATGGCGCCCATACACCAGTCCAGCAAAATCTGTGCTCTAAAAGCCACATGGCACTCCTTCCATTTTGAGCTCTGCCATGTGCTCAAACAGCAGTTTAGGGCCACACATGGGGTATTGCCGTACTCGGGAGAAATTGGGTAACAAATTATGTGTGTTTTTTTCTCCTATTACCCCTTGTGGAAAAAAAATTGGGTGCAAAATGACATATTTTTGGGGATTTTTTTTTTTTTTCATACTGCCTCATTCTAATACAATCTATGAAACACCTGTGGGATAAAAATGCTCAGTACACCCCTAGATGATTACCCTGAGGGGTATAGTTTCCAAAATGGAGTCACATCTCAGGGGTTTCTACTGTACGGGTACCTCAGGGGCTCTGCAAATGCGACATGGCGCCCAAAAAACAATCAACCAAAATCTACATGCCAAGTAGCACTCCTGCCATTCTGAGCCCTGTGGTGTATCCAAGCAGCAGTTTATGACCACATGTGGGGCATTACCGTACTCGGGAGAAATTGGTTTACAATTGTTGGGGTGCTTTTTCTCCTTTATTCCTTGTGAAAATGAAAAAAATTCAAAATCTTAGTGGAAAGAATGCAGATTTTCATTTTCACTGCATAATTCCAATAATTCAGCAAAAAAACTGTGGGGTCAAAATGCTCACTATACCGCTAGATAAATTCCACGAGGGGTATAGTTTCCCAAATGGGGTCACTTTTGCCGGGTTTGCACTATTTTGGCCCCTCAGTGGCTTTTCAAATATGACATGGGGCCGCAAACCATTCCAGCAAAACTTGAGCTCCAAAAGTCAAATGGCGCTCCGTCCTTTCTAACTTCCGCCATGTGTCCAAACAGCAGTTTATTACCACATATGGGGTATTGCTGTGCTCAGAAGAGTTTGCTTTACAAATATTGGGGTGTTTTTTCTACTTTATCTATTGGAAAAATTAAAAAATCTGAGCTAAAACGACATTTTATTAGAAAAAATTTAGATTTTCAATTTCACGGCATAATTCCCATAAATTCAGCAAAAACCGTGTTGGATCAAAATGCTAACTATAGCCCTAGAAAAATTCCTTGATGGGTGTAGTTTCCAAAATGGGGTCACGTTTGGGGAGTTTCCACTGTTATGGTCCCTCCAGGGCTTTGCAAACACGACATGGCACCGAAAACCATTCCAGCAAAATCTGTGCTCCAAAATCCAAATGGCCCTCGTTCCCTCCTGAGCCCTGCCGTGGGTCCAAACAGCAGTTTATTACCACATATGGGGTATTGCCGTAATCGGGAGAAATTGCTTTACAAATGTTGGGGTGCTTTTTCTCCTTTATTCCTTGTAAAAACTAAAACATTGTATGTTTTTTCAGAAAAAAAGTAGATTTTTATTTTCACAGACCAGTTCCAATAAATTTAGCAAAAAACCTGTGGGCTAAAAATGCTAACTATACCTCTTGAAAAATTCCTTGAGGGGTGTAGTTTCCAAAATGGGGTCACTTTTGCGTGTTTTCCACGGTTTTGGCACCACAAGACCTCTTCAAACCTGACATGGTGCCTAAAATATATTCTAATAAAATAGAGGCCCCAAAATCTACCAGGTGCTCCTTTGCTTCGGAGGCCTGTGTTTCAGTCCATTACCGCACTGGAGCCACATGTGGGATATTAAAACTGCAGAATTTGGCCAATAAGTATTGATTTGCGTTTCTCTCATAAAACCTTCTGTGTTACAGAAAAAATGTATTACAAATGAATTTTATTAAAAAAAATTTGAAATTTGTACATTTCACCTCTACTTTGCTTTATTTCCTGTGAAATGCCTAAAGGGTTCAAACACTTTTTGAATGCTATTTTGAATACTTTGAGATGTGCAGTTTTTAAAATGGGGTGATTTATGGGGACCCTCAAAGCCACTTCAGAACTGAACTGGTCCCTGAAAAAATAGCATTTTTAAATTTTCTTGAAAATGCGAGAAATTCTAGCTAAAGTTCTAAGCCTTGTAACGTCCTAGAAAAATAAAAGGACGTTCAAAAAATGATGAAAACATAAAGTAGACATATAGGAAATGTTAACTAGTAACTATTTTGTGTGGTATTACTATCTGTTTTACAAGCAGATACATTACAATTTAGAATAATGCAGATTTTTGCAAATTTTCTCTAAATTTTGTTTTTTTTTACAAATAAATATTGAATTTAACGACAAAATTTTTTCAGTATCATAAAGTACAACATGTCATGAGAAAACAATCTCAGAATCGCTTGGATAGGCAAAAGCATTCTGGAGTTATTACCACATAAAGTGACACGTCAGATTTGCAAAAATCGGCGGTGTCCACAAGGCCAAAACAGGCTTAGACACGAAGGGGTTAAATGTCTCTAAAAATCCTTGGACTTTCATGGTTAGCTAAACGATACACCAACTTCTGTCATGTCACTATGACATGTGCGAAGTTGTTGACACCCTTCTTAGAACTGTAAGCCATATCCACTGTCTAATCGAGTAATTACCCAATGATGTTGTTGGATTGATGGCCTATCCTCAGGACAGTAAAATAGGAAAAAATGTATGGATATACAGGGGAGCGCTACTAATAAGTAAACGGGTAACAGTGGTAAATTCCTTGATTTATTAAATATAGGCAACGCGTTTCAACACAGGACATGTGTCTTCGTCAGGCCAAGGAAGAACAAATAGTGCAAAGAGACATCTTAAATAATAAGCCAAACATGATTAAAAAATCCACAGCAGCCTGAAAAAACCGCGAAAGCAAAGCTCATGGAGAGAGCTGTCAGTGACGTCATATAAACAGATGTTAAATGCGGGACTCGCAATCCAGCCAAAAAACAACAAACAACATCACTAAGTGATCCTGCAATTAATACTGCATCATTTTGTTGATGCATGTAAAATGTCAGAACAAAGTCAAAATAAAAACGGGATACGCAATATTACATTATGCGCTGTGAAAATAAAAAAGCAGAGGAACACATTTAAAAGACAGCAGGAGAAACAATAAAGAGTTAAAATAACTCCGTAATATCTACGTGTGTCCTGGCTGAGTCCACAGGAGAAGCACAGGCAGTGGAGGAATAAATCAAGCTGTTAGCGAACGGCACGAAAGAGTTCCATGTAGTTATGGCAACGGAGCAGAGACGGAGGCCGCAGAGGGCCAAAAAGAGAAAAAGAGCAAAACGAGGTAAACAGAACAAGATCTCCAGAGGGAGAAAAGAGTTGGAGGGACGGGAAAAGGATGGGTGAGTGAGCAAGGACATATAGGGGAGTTACAGATACCATGTAAATAGATAAGAGCACATATTAAAAAAGGATTAAATAGTTGAATAAAACAGTCGCAAGGATATTGTAAAAGGCTGATAAGTTATAAAATATGGCAAAATAAATTAAATACAATTTAGGAATGAAACACAGAATGAAAAAAAAACAAAAAAAAAACAAAAAAACAAAAACAAACATTTCGTTCAATTAATGAATAAAATAAATGTGCAATTAATAAATAAAAATAATAAATTGATGATAATAATAATAATGCATTGATAATACATAGTTCATAAATATTACAAAAAATGCCAAAAAATTACATAGGGAAGTAAAAATACTTCAACATATGTAAACAGAACAATATGATGTGTAGTGGGTTTAATCCAGTGAGGATTCCGATAAATCATTGAGGCCACTGGGTTGTAAACAGGAGAGCTTGAATATCCAGAAATTTTCTCTCTGTTTCAATCTAGTAAATCTATCGCCATATGAGGGGGGGGGGGGGATATATTCTATTGGGGTGACTATGATATTGCTGAAATCACTATTGTGCACTGTGATGTAGTGACGAGACACACTATGTTTCATAAATCCAATTTTCACATTAGATCTATGTTTATTGATCCTACATCTTAGTTGTTGTGTGGTTCTTCCCACATATTGAAGATTACAAGGACATTTTAGCAAGTATATTACAAAATTATTGCTACAGTTGATGAATGATTTTATTGGGAAGGATTCACTAGTTGTGGAGGACATAAAGGTTTTGCAACCATGTGTGATATTGGTGCAACACATGCACCTCAGGTGTCCACAGCGGAAAGAGCCACTGATAGGAGGAAGTGTATTGTGTGTTTTCAAGCCTATATTCCTCAATCTACTGGGTGCTAAAAGGTTGCGTAATGTTTGGGACCTTCTGAACGTGATTGAGGGTTTGTCAGGGAGAATACCTTTCAGATATGGGTCGCTTTTCAGAATATGCCAGTGTTTTTTAATAATGTTCAAACATGCTTTGCTTCCGGAATTGTATGTAGTAATAAAATTGTACCCAAATTGGTTGGAATCGTCACTTTTCTTATTTTTTATTATTCTATTAGGGGGTATAATACATGAGTCTTGTGTGAGTTTGGATGCTTTATGCATTGCACCTTTTATTAGACTGTGCGGAAAATGTTTCTCCTTAAAACGTTTTTTTAAAATAGTGCATTCTGAGTGAAATTGCTTATTGCTAGAGCAATTCTTTCTAATGCGCCTAAATTGCCCAAATGGTATGTTACGGAGCCAGGAGGGATGGTGCGCACTTTTGAAGTCTAAATAGCTGTTGACGTCAACAGTTTTAAAATGTGTATTAGTGGTAAAAAGACTCTTATCATCTTTGTTGATGACAAGATCTAAAAAATCAATTGAAGAGGAGGAATATTTGTGGGTAAAAGTCAGACCAAAGTCATTAGTATTTAGAAAATTGATGAAAGATATTGCCTCTGTTTCATTCCCTTTCCAAATAAAAAACAGATCATCAATATATCGTCTGTACAATACAATGTTGTCCCTAAAAGAATGGTTATCAAAAATAAAGAGATCCTCAAAAGTGCCCATAAAAAGGTTTGCATATGAAGGGGCAAATCTAGAACCCATTGCACATCCCCTTCTTTGTCTAAAACATTGTTCGTTAAAAGTAAAAATATTGTGTTCTAGAATAAAAGCTATGCACTCTAAAAGAAAAAAGGACTGAGAACGAGGTACATGACTATCGGATGTTAAAAAGGACTCCATAGATAATAAACCCTTGTCATGAGGGATATTGGTATATAGGGCCGATACATCCGCTGTCAGGAAATTAAGACCAAGAGAACCATGTAATTTATTTAGATCACCAAGGTCCCTAATGAGTTGCGTGGAATCCTTGAGGTATGATGGAAGTTTAACTACCAGAGGCTGGAGGTGAAGATCAATAAAATGGGACAAGTTGCTCGTAAGAGAGCCCATACCGGAAATAATGGGGCGTCCTGGGGGGTTGGTGATAGATTTGTGGACTTTAGGGAGGTGATACATGAAAGGTAGATTAGGGTGGTTTATGTTTAAAAAATTAAATTCTTTTTTGGATAGAAGTCCATCACTAAAACCTCGTCCAATTAATGCTTTGTATTTAAAAGTATAGGACGTAAGGGGGTTATTCGGCAATTTTTCATAGAAGGTAGTGTCTGATAGTAATCTGAGAGCCTCATCTGTATAATCTTTACGATTCTGCACCACTATCCCTCCCCCTTTGTCAGCTGAGCGGATTACAATAGCTTCATTGTTAGATAATGTTTTCAAAGCTTGCCTTTCTGATTTGGTGAGATTATCCATAAAAAAGTTTTCTTTAGGGCGATCAAGGGACTGAAATTCGTTGTTCAATAAGTTGGAAAAAGTCTCTAAGGCAGACCCACGATGATGTATTGGATAGAAATCAGATTTGGGTCTCACATCTACCCTGATGGGTAAAATTTCTTGGTGAATTGTTTGATTAGCAAAAGGCATGGAGGGGTTTGGTGTGGGGTTAGTTAAAGACCCAGTAGGTGGTGCTATAGCAAAATGTCTGAGTAATGTTAATTTTCTGATGTACCTATTGAGATCCATAAATAGATCAAACCCTTTAGGTGAACTGGAGGGACAGAAGGACAAACCCTTAGAGAGTAAGTTGAGTTCATTCTCTTTAAGAATGTAATCGGATAAGTTAAATATTTTTTTGGGGTCAAGTGGATTAGATTTGCTCACTAATGTTTCTGATTGTTTTTCTGTGGAGGTTCTATGTTTCTTCTTTTTCCCTCCTCTGCAACCTCTAAATCTGTGTCCATTTTTCTTTTTAATGGTTGTTTCTGTATTAAGGGGAAAAAATGTGTGATGGTTTGAGATTTCGGACTCTTCAAAAGTGGTAATAGTACTGTTGTTGTTTTGGAAATCGGAGTGATGGGTGGCATCGTTAGTTGTGAAGGAAGCCCTAAAAAAGAAATTGACGCATAGGTGTTGTTGGTTAAGCTGGAATGTCCTTCAACATGAGTGGTGTCAGTTTGACCCAATAGCTCATCAGACTGTGGTACAAAAGACGGGAAATTATTGATAGGAGTGACTTGAGAGGGAGAGGGTAAAGTAGTATCATGGGTGGTTAGATCAAGTAAGGAAGAAGAACAATGTTCTATCCCAATCATTTCGATAGAGTCATTGAAACTAGTTGCTCCAATGGGATGGCTGTGTGCTGAATTAGATGGAATATTGAGAAGTTTTAGTCGTGCCTCTAACTCAGAGGGTGCAAAGGCATTCATAGGGACTGAACTGACAATGATCGGATTCTGAAGTATATGTGTATATGGGATCAAGGTGGCTGTTGGTCCTAAAGTGGGAGGGATGGGAATAGTTGATGTGTGTGTAGTTGTTTTATTTTTATTTTTATTAATATTACTATTGTAATTCCTGGAATTATGAGGATAGGAGATTTGTCTATAGTTATTGGACTGCCTTTTGGAATGATAAGGTGTCCGATTAAGCATATTGAATGGCCCCTGTGGTCTTTGGGGATTGTCAAAATGGGTGTTTGTTAGAACTGGAGTTGATATGCGGTCAGAGGTCCAATCCCCCCTGGTGTTAGAAGCATAGTCTGATCTGTCTCTCGTTAGTTTTTTGGCTTTCTTCTGAACAATTTCTCGCTCATATTTATTAAGCCTATCCTTAGTGGACAACCCTAATTTGTTAAAGTCGGGGTGGTCAGTGTAAATATTAAGTTGGTCTCTGATGTTATTAATTTGAGCTGCTAGCTCTAAGGTTACAGCATTTCTTTTGTCAGAAATCTTTTTTAGGAGACCTAAAGCACAATGGTCAATATATGAAAACCAGTCCTCACTGAATGTTAAATCAGTGGGAAAAGGCGTGTTGAAAATAAGTCTAAGCCCCCTGGGTGAAATTTTCTCTTTGGCGTAGATCTCAAGGAAACGGCAGTCAATATTGGCGATCGCTTCATTCTTTAGTAAATCCTCCAATTTAAGATATAAGTCAGTCATGAGTTTAGTGTCATTTTGCGAAAAAAGGTTACTCACAGTCTCAGTTGTTTCAGGGATTTCCAGGCCAATCAGTTCCGAGATAAGTAGGTCTCGAGAATGTATTCTTTCATCAATAAATTCCAGCATAGTGAGGAAACCTGGTACGTTGATAGTAGAGGGTCAGGATCCGTGATGGTCACCAAGAGATGAAAGGTAGGTAGAGAGGACCGATGTTTGTTGGAAAAGGAGAAGAAGAAATCTTGCGTCTGTGTGCGGCAGCAGATGTTCTGAGGGTCAGAACTGTTTATCCACAGGAATGTTGATAGCAGATCACCTCAGTAGCGGGAATGACAGGGAGATCAACCCGAGAATAGTAAACCTAAAGGAAAAAAAAGGGTACACAGCGCCACATGGTGCAAGATAAACCTGATGGAAAAGGTTGAAAAGAAGAAACATAGAACCTCCACAGAAAAACAATCAGAAACATTAGTGAGCAAATCTAATCCACTTGACCCCAAAAAAATATTTAACTTATCCGATTACATTCTTAAAGAGAATGAACTCAACTTACTCTCTAAGGGTTTGTCCTTCTGTCCCTCCAGTTCACCTAAAGGGTTTGATCTATTTATGGATCTCAATAGGTACATCAGAAAATTAACATTACTCAGACATTTTGCTATAGCACCACCTACTGGGTCTTTAACTAACCCCACACCAAACCCCTCCATGCCTTTTGCTAATCAAACAATTCACCAAGAAATTTTACCCATCAGGGTAGATGTGAGACCCAAATCTGATTTCTATCCAATACATCATCGTGGGTCTGCCTTAGAGACTTTTTCCAACTTATTGAACAACGAATTTCAGTCCCTTGATCGCCCTAAAGAAAACTTTTTTATGGATAATCTCACCAAATCAGAAAGGCAAGCTTTGAAAACATTATCTAACAATGAAGCTATTGTAATCCGCTCAGCTGACAAAGGGGCAAAGGGGGAGGGATAGTGGTGCAGAATCGTAAAGATTATACAGATGAGGCTCTCAGATTACTATCAGACACTACCTTCTATGAAAAATTGCCGAATAACCCCCTTACGTCCTATACTTTTAAATACAAAGCATTAATTGGACGAGGTTTTAGTGATGGACTTCTATCCAAAAAAGAATTTAATTTTTTAAACATAAACCACCCTAATCTACCTTTCATGTATCACCTCCCTAAAGTCCACAAATCTATCACCAACCCCCCAGGACGCCCCATTATTTCCGGTATGGGCTCTCTTACGAGCAACTTGTCCCATTTTATTGATCTTAACCTCCAGCCTCTGGTAGTTAAACTTCCATCATACCTCAAGGATTCCACGCAACTCATTAGGGACCTTGGTGATCTAAATAAATTACATGGTTCTCTTGGTCTTAATTTCCTGACAGCGGATGTATCGGCCCTATATACCAATATCCCTCATGACAAGGGTTTATTATCTATGGAGTCCTTTTTAACATCCGATAGTCATGTACCTCGTTCTCAGTCCTTTTTTCTTTTAGAGTGCATAGCTTTTATTCTAGAACACAATATTTTTACTTTTAACGAACAATGTTTTAGACAAAGAAGGGGATGTGCAATGGGTTCTAGATTTGCCCCTTCATATGCAAACCTTTTTATGGGCACTTTTGAGGATCTCTTTATTTTTGATAACCATTCTTTTAGGGACAACATTGTATTGTACAGACGATATATTGATGATCTGTTTTTTATTTGGAAAGGGAATGAAACAGAGGCAATATCTTTCATCAATTTTCTAAATACTAATGACTTTGGTCTGACTTTTACCCACAAATATTCCTCCTCTTCAATTGATTTTTTAGATCTTGTCATCAACAAAGATGATAAGAGTCTTTTTACCACTAATACACATTTTAAAACTGTTGACGTCAACAGCTATTTAGACTTCAAAAGTGCGCACCATCCCTCCTGGCTCCGTAACATACCATTTGGGCAATTTAGGCGCATTAGAAAGAATTGCTCTAGCAATAAGCAATTTCACTCAGAATGCACTATTTTAAAAAAACGTTTTAAGGAGAAACATTTTCCGCACAGTCTAATAAAAGGTGCAATGCATAAAGCATCCAAACTCACACAAGACTCATGTATTATACCCCCTAATAGAATAATAAAAAATAAGAAAAGTGACGATTCCAACCAATTTGGGTACAATTTTATTACTACATACAATTCCGGAAGCAAAGCATGTTTGAACATTATTAAAAAACACTGGCATATTCTGAAAAGCGACCCATATCTGAAAGGTATTCTCCCTGACAAACCCTCAATCACGTTCAGAAGGTCCCAAACATTACGCAACCTTTTAGCACCCAGTAGATTGAGGAATATAGGCTTGAAAACACACAATACACTTCCTCCTATCAGTGGCTCTTTCCGCTGTGGACACCTGAGGTGCATGTGTTGCACCAATATCACACATGGTTGCAAAACCTTTATGTCCTCCACAACTAGTGAATCCTTCCCAATAAAATCATTCATCAACTGTAGCAATAATTTTGTAATATACTTGCTAAAATGTCCTTGTAATCTTCAATATGTGGGAAGAACCACACAACAACTAAGATGTAGGATCAATAAACATAGATCTAATGTGAAAATTGGATTTATGAAACATAGTGTGTCTCGTCACTACATCACAGTGCACAATAGTGATTTCAGCAATATCATAGTCACCCCAATAGAATATATCCCCCCCTCATATGGCGATAGATTTACTAGATTGAAACAGAGAGAAAATTTCTGGATATTCAAGCTCTCCTGTTTACAACCCAGTGGCCTCAATGATTTATCGGAATCCTCACTGGATTAAACCCACTACACATCATATTGTTCTGTTTACATATGTTGAAGTATTTTTACTTCCCTATGTAATTTTTTGGCATTTTTTGTAATATTTATGAACTATGTATTATCAATGCATTATTATTATTATCATCAATTTATTATTTTTATTTATTAATTGCACATTTATTTTATTCATTAATTGAACGAAATGTTTGTTTTTGTTTTTTTGTTTTTTTTTTGTTTTTTTTTTTCATTCTGTGTTTCATTCCTAAATTGTATTTAATTTATTTTGCCATATTTTATAACTTATCAGCCTTTTACAATATCCTTGCGACTGTTTTATTCAACTATTTAATCCTTTTTTAATATGTGCTCTTATCTATTTACATGGTATCTGTAACTCCCCTATATGTCCTTGCTCACTCACCTATCCTTTTCCCGTCCCTCCAACTCTTTTCTCCCTCTGGAGATCTTGTTCTGTTTACCTCGTTTTGCTCTTTTTCTCTTTTTGGCCCTCTGCGGCCTCCGTCTCTGCTCCGTTGCCATAACTACATGGAACTCTTTCGTGCCGTTCGCTAACAGCTTGATTTATTCCTCCACTGCCTGCGCTTCTCCTGTGGACTCAGCCAGGACACACGTAGATATTACGGAGTTATTTTAACTCTTTATTGTTTCTCCTGCTGTCTTTTAAATGTGTTCCTCTGCTTTTTTATTTTCACAGCGCATAATGTAATATTGCGTATCCCGTTTTTATTTTGACTTTGTTCTGACATTTTACATGCATCAACAAAATGATGCAGTATTAATTGCAGGATCACTTAGTGATGTTGTTTGTTGTTTTTTGGCTGGATTGCGAGTCCCGCATTTAACATCTGTTTATATGACGTCACTGACAGCTCTCTCCATGAGCTTTGCTTTCGCGGTTTTTTCAGGCTGCTGTGGATTTTTTAATCATGTTTGGCTTATTATTTAAGATGTCTCTTTGCACTATTTGTTCTTCCTTGGCCTGACGAAGACACATGTCCTGTGTTGAAACGCGTTGCCTATATTTAATAAATCAAGGAATTTACCACTGTTACCCGTTTACTTATTAGTAGCGCTCCCCTGTATATCCATACATTTTTTCCTATTTTACTATTACATTGCGGTACCACGCTTCCATGATACCGGCATCTGGATTGGGGAGCAGCAGCTATTTGTTTCTTTCTTACATGCTCACATCAGTGTTGTACCTGATTTGTACAACTTGTTAAGGTGAGCGCGATCACCTATTTTTACTCTTTTCAACCTTTTCCATCAGGTTTATCTTGCACCATGTGGCGCTGTGTACCCTTTTTTTTCCTTTAGGTTTATCCTCAGGACAGGCCATTTTAAGTGATTGTTCTGGATACACCTCATATCACCCCCTATGTCCTTATCTTCCAACATGATTACATTTGCAGAAAATCATGTGCGCAACCGGTGGCGGACAGTCCGCGACCGTTTCCGGAAGCAGCTCGCCCAAAAACCTCGAAGTGGCCCCTCTCCGGCACGTCGCACCACCATTGCTCACTTTGAGGAGCTGGCTTTCCTGATTCCTAGCAGGGAGCTACGAACGTACGTCTCTATTTGCACACACACCTGGGTTAAAAGGGAGCGAATGAAACACCTGATTAGAATCAATAGGATTTCTGTTTCACTCCTTTGTCCATTTCACTGTATATGTTACATAGTTACATAGTTAGTACGGCTGAAAAAAGACACATGTCCATCAAGTTCAACCAAGGGAAGGGAAAAGGGAAGGAAAAATTTCTACACATAGGAGCTAATATTTTTTTGTTCTAGGAAATTATCTAACCCTTTTTTAAAGCCATCTACTGTCCCTGCTGTGACCAGCTCCTGCGGTAGGCTATTCCATAGATTCACAGTTCTCACTGTAAAGAAGCCTTGTCGCCTCTGCAGCTTGAACCTTTTTTTCTCCAGACGGAGGGAGTGCCCCCTTGTTTTTTGAGCGGGTTTTACAAGGAACAGGATATCACCATATTTTTTGTATGTGCCATTAACATATTTATATAAGTTAATCATGTCCCCCCTTAGTCGTCTTTTTTCAAGGCTAAATAGGTTTAATTCTTTCAATCTTTCCTCATAACTTAAATTCTCCATGCCCCTTATTAGCTTCGTTGCTCTTCTTTGTATTTTTTCCAACTCCAGGGCATCCTTTCTATGAACTGGAGCCCAGAACTGAACTGCATATTCTAGATGAGGCCTCACTAATGCTTTGTAAAGTGGCATTATTACATCCCTGTCCCGCGAGTCCATGCCTCTTTTAATACACGACAATATCCTGCTGGCCTTTGAAGCAGCTGATTGACACTGCATGCTGTTATTGAGTTTATGATTTACAAGTACACCTAGATCCTTCTCAACAAGTGAATCCGCCAGTGTAGCGCCCCCTAGGACATATGATGCATGCAGGTTGTTGGTACCCAGATGCATAACTTTACATTTATCTACATTAAACTTCATTTGCCAAGTGGACGCCCAAACACTTAGTTTGTTTAAATCTGCCTGTAATTCATGAACATCTTCCATAGTCTGAACTATATTACATAGCTTGGTGTCATCTGCAAAAATAGAAATAGTGCTATTAATCCCTTCCTCTATATCATTAATAAATAAGTTGAATAATAGTGGTCCCAGCACTGAACCCTGGGGTACACCACTTATAACCGGTGACCATTCAGAGAAGGAATCATTGACCACAACTCTCTGGATATGGTCCTTGAGCCAATTCTCAATCCAATTACAAACTATATTTTCTAAACCTATAGTCCTTAATTTACCCATTAGGCGTCTATGGGGGACAGTGTCAAATGCCTTTGCAAAGTCCAAAAACACTAAATCCACAGCGGCCCCTCTGTCTAGACTTCTGCTCACCTCTTCATAAAAACAGATTAGGTTAGTTTGACAACTTCTGTCCTTAGTAAAACCGTGCTGGCTGTCACTTATAATGCTATTTATTGTCACATAATCCTGTATATAGTCCCTCAATAGCCCCTCAAACATTTTCCCCACGATGGATGTTAAGCTTACTGGTCTATAATTACCCGGGGAAGACCTAGAGCCCTTTTTGAAAATAGGCACCACATTTGCCCTGCGCCAGTCCCTTGGCACTATACCAGTCACTAGAGATTCTCTGAATATTATGAAAAGGGGGACAGAAATAACTGAACTAAGCTCTTTAAGAATTCTAGGGTGTAACCCATCTGGTCCCGGAGCCTTGTGCACATTTATTTTATTTAATTTAGCTTGGACCATCTCTACATTCATCCAATTCAGTATATCAACTGATATATTAACAGCACTGGCACCGGCTACATCAGCTGCTCTTTCTTCTGTTGTATATACAGAGCTAAAGAACCCATTTAGTAACTCTGCCTTCTCTTGATCCCCTGTGATCAACTCCCCATTACCATTATCTAGGGGTCCTACATGTTCAGACCTTGGCTTTTTTGCATTTATATGCTTGAAGAATTTTTTTGGGATTTGTTTTACTATCCTTGGCCACCTGCCTTTCATTTTGTATTTTTGCTAATTTTATTACATTTTTACAGATTTTATTAAGCTCTTTATATTTTACAAAGGCTACAGCTGTACCCTCAGATTTGTATTTTTTAAATGCCCTTTTTTTGTCATGTATTGCCCCTTTCACAGAAGGTGTAAGCCATGTGGGGTTTAATTTGAGTCGTTTATACTTGTTACCTGTAGGAATAAATTTTGCACTATAATAACTCAAAGTAGATGTGAAAATCTCCCATTTATCATTTGTTCCATTATTTGACATTAGTTCTTCCCAGTCTATATCCTGAATTGCCGCCCTCATCCTGGGGAAATTGGCTTTCTTAAAATTAAATGTTTTTGCCCTCCCAGCCTGCGTTTGTTTTTTACAGTATAGGTAAAATGTAACTATATTGTGATCACTGTTACCGAGGTTTTCACGAACATTGACATTCCCAACAAGATCTGCATTATTAGAAATGACCAGATCCAACAGAGCTTCACCTCTAGTCGGGTCTTCCACAAACTGGCCCATAAAATTTTCCTGCAACAGGTTGAGGAAATGTCTCCCCTTTGCAGTTGAAGCCGAACCATGACACCAATTAATATCCCGGAAATTAAAATCTCCCATTATCACTACAGTACCCGCCTGTGCAGCCCGCTCCATCTGTTTATATAGCTGAACTTCCATCTCCTCAGTTATATTGGGGGGTCTATAGATTACACCAAAAGTAATTTTTTCAGTGTTTACCTCCCTTTCTAGTTCCACCCACAAGGTTTCAACCTCCTCACAGTCTTCACCCACTATTGTCTCTTTCACACTCGCCTTCATATCACTTCTCACATACAGACATACACCACCACCTTTCCTATTTGTCCTGTCTTTACGAAAAAGTGTAAAACCCTGTAGATTTACAGCCCAGTCATGTGAAGAGTCCAGCCATGTTTCAGCAACACCAACTATATCTATATTTTCTTCCAGTATCAAGGCCTCCAGCTCCCCCATTTTGCTTGCTAGACTTCTGGCATTTGTGAACATACACTTTAACTTGCCTGTCAGTTTTTCACTTTTATTATCAGAAATGTGATTTGACATTAATCGGTCCTTTTTATTTACACTGATGTTTTGTAACGAAAGGATCTCCTTATCTTGTTGTCTAGTCCTCTCCCCACATTCTGTTTCTCCCCCCACCAATATAGTCTGACCCCTCTCTAACCTGGCTACCCCTTTTTTTTCTACATTGACCTCCCTCCTCAGCCCTAGTTTAAATACTCCGCCACCCCAGCTAGAATTCTCTCCCCCAGCACAGCGGACCCCCTTCCATTTAGGTGCAAATCATCTGCAGAATACAGTTTGTACCCCAATGAAAAGTCAGCCCAGTGCTCTAGGAACCCAAATCCTTCTCCTCTACACCAAGACTTCAGCCATGCATTTAACTCCCTAAGCTCCCGCTGTCTTTCCTGTGATGCGCATGGCACAGGCAGTATTCCTGAGAATACAACCTTGGAGGTCCTTCCCTTCAGCTTGTAGCCTAGTTCTTTAAAATTATTCTTAAGGCTCCTCCACCTACCATTTATTCTGTCGTTGGTACCGACATGGACCACGACAGCTGGATCATCACCAGCCCCTCCCAGCAATTTGTCCACCCGTTCCACCACATGCCGAACCCTGGCACCAGGGAGACAGCAAACCATTCGGTTGAGGTGGTCTTGGCGACAAATAATTCTATCCGTCTTCCTGATTATAGAATCCCCTACGACTATCAATTGTCTTGGCTTACCTGCATTACCATCCCGCCGACTACTAGCTGGGCTGTTCTCCCGGCTGTTAGGGAGATCAGTATCCACTAGGGCTGCCATTTCTGAGACTGACACCCTCGCATCATCACCCAACTTGGCAATTTTGCCTGGAATGTCAGAAACCGGATCGGCCTTCCTTGTCTTTGACCCCTTTCTACTGCCCCTAACTACATTAACCCAGCTACTTACCTGATCCTGCTCACCCATGTCTTCACCCTCCAGTTGTAACCCACTAACTGCATGCTCTGTGAGCAGCAAGCTCCGTTCAAAATTGTCTATCCTCCTCAGTAGAGATGAGCGAACTTTTCAAAAGTTCGGTTCGGCTAGTTCGCCGAATTTCACAAAAAAGTTCGATTCGGACCGAACTAGTTCGGACCGAACCTGTCACTTACGTGCGCCGAGCATGCTACTGTCTCGGGTGCTGATAGAGTTAATGGGCTGCACTAACTCTTTCAGCAACCTTGACAGTACATGCTCGGCGCGCGGAAAATACAATTTAAATGTAATAAAAAAATAAAAATTATACGTTCGTACTTACTTTCCTCCTGTCCGGCCTCCAGCGATGACGTTTCATCCCTTTCGCCGCTGCAGCCAATCACAGGCTGTAGTGGCGGTCACGCACGGCAGGATGACGCTTCATCCCACGTGACCGCCTCTGCAGCCAATCATAGGCTGCAGCGGCGACATGGATGAAACGTCATCGCTGGAGCCCGGACAGGAGGAAAGTAAGTATGAACGTATTATTATTATTTTTGGCATGTATGTATGTTGGCATGTATGTATGTATGTATGTATGTATGTTGTCATGTATGTATGTATGTATGTATGTATGTATATATGTGCATGTATGTTGGCATGTATGTATATATGTGCATGTATGTTGGCATGTATGTATATATGTGCATGTGTGTATGTATATTTGCATGTATATATTTGCATGTATGTTTGCATGTATGTATGTTTGCATGAATGTATGTTTGCATGTATGTATGTATGTATGTTTGCATGAATGTATGTTTGCATGAATGTATGTTTGCATGTATGTATGTTGTCATGTATGTATGTATGCATGTATGTTGTCATGTATGTATGTATGTATATATGTGCATGTATGTTTGTATGTATATTTGCATGTATGTATGTTTGCATGTGTGTATGTTTGCATGTATGTATGTATGTTGGCATGTATGTGTATATTTGCATGTGTATATTTGCATGTGTATATTTGCATGTATATATTTGCATGTATGTTTGCATGAATGTATGTTTGCATTTTATGTATGTATGTATGTATGTATGTCGTCATGTATGTATGTTGTCATGTATGTATATATGTGCATGTTTGTATGTATATTTGCATGTATATATTTGCATGTATGTATGTTTGCATTTATGTATGTTTGCATGAATGTATATTTGCATGTATGTATGTTGTCATGTATGTATGTTGTCATGTATGTATACATGTTTGTATGTATGTATGTATGTTTGCATGTATGTATGTATGTTGTCATGTATGTTTGCATGTTTTTATTTTTGCATGTATGTTTATATATATGTGCATGTATGTAATTATGTTTGCATGTATTTATGTTTGCATGTATATTTGTGCATGCTTGTATATATGTATGTATCTTTGCATGTTTGTATGTATGGTTTCATGTGTGTGTGTATGCATGTATGTATGATAGTTTGCATGTATGTATGTTTGTTTGTATACATGTCTGTATGGCCATGTATGATACTGTCTGCTGGCGCCCTGTATCTAAGTCAACTTCGCGGCAGGCTTCTATACATGGTATAACAGTCAGTATCACACATTAAACTGAATCTAAGCCTACGACATGTTTTATTTCATTATTTTTTTTTTTTACAGGTTTGGTGTTTGGACTACGTCGGTTTCGAGGACTACTTCGATGACGGTTTTTTTTTCTACAATAAAATGGTTAATGAGGGTTGTGTTGGGGGTGCTTTATTTCAATAAAATATTTTATCTATATCTTTGTCTTTTTCTTTTCAAATTTTATTACTACCACTTTAGTAATGGCCGCTGTCTGAGTGACAACATCCATTACTAAGGCGAGGCTTAGTGTTAGCCGGTGCAGAGGCTAACACTAACCACCATTATTACCCCGGTACCCACCACCACCAGTGGTGCCGGGAAGAGCCAGGTACGATCCAGTACCCGACCATCTGTTGTGATGGTCGGGCTCTGGGGCGGCCGCAGGCTGGTATTATGAGGCTGGGAAGGGCCAAAAACAGTGGACCTTCCCACCCTTGTAATGCTAGGCTGCTGCTGCTGTGTTGTATCTGGCTGGTTATAAAAGTGGGGGGGACCCCACGTCATTTTTTTTTTATTATTTATTTATTTTTATTTTTTTTAAAAAAAGACATGGGGTTCCACCCAATTTATCATAACCAGCCACATACAACACAGTGTTATTAGCCTGGGAATGGACAAAACCAGTGGCCCTTCCCACCCATGTAATGCCAGACTGCTGCGTATATGGCTGGTTATTAAAAATGTGGGGGACCCAACGTCTAGTGTTAAATTTGTTAAATTCCAAAAAAAAAAACGACGTGGGGTCCCCCCCATTTTTATAACCAGCCCGATACAACACAGCAGCAGCAGCCTAGCATTACAAGGGTGGGAAGGTCCACTGTTTTTGGCCCTTCCCAGCCTCATAATACCAGCCTGCTGCCGCCCCAGAGCCCGACCATCACAACAGATGGTCGGGTACTGGATTGTACCTGGCTCTTCCCGGCACCACTGGTGGTGGTGGGTACCGGGGTAATAATGGTGGTTAGTGCTAGCCTCTGCACCGGCTAACACTAAGTACCGCCTTAATAATGGACGCTGTCAATCAGCCAACTACCATTATCTAGGCACTAATAAAGTTTAAAAAAAAACACAAAGACAATTCTTTTTTATTGAAATAAGAAATCCCCAACAAAACCCTCGTTAACCATTTTATTAAATTTAAAAAAAACGTAGATCTACGCAGTAGTCCAACGAATCGAAGACGTAGTCCAATCGGTACATCAAAATCTGCAACAACATAAAAAAACAGTTATCAATGTGAACAATACCAATACTTCTACTCACCTACACACATATATACACGCACGCACACACAAACAACCATACACAAACACACACATATACACAAACACACACATATACACACACCCATATACACAAACACACACAAACACACAAACACACACATATATAAACACACACACACACAAACATCTACACACAAACATATATACAAATACACCCATATATATACACAAACACACATAAACACACCCATATACACAAACACACACATATACAAAAACACACACACACAAACATATACACATACACCCATATATATACACAAACACATATACACAAACACACCCATATATACACAAACACACATAAACACAAACACACATATAAAAACAAAAACAGACAAAGACACATACCCAAACACACACACTGTTTCTTTTAAATGCTGCTTGGGAACCCGCTCGATCCACTATATAAGGCTGCGCTATAGTGCAGCATTTAAAAGAAACAGGATCCTGACCTGTCCATAGAGTTTAAGGCAGCACAGAGTATTTCAGGAGATGAGCGTGCAGATTCAGTGCTGCTGTGAACTCTGCTCTTACCATTACGTAGCTCTCAGTCTGTTACCTCTCCTCCACTCCTGTCCTCAAGAACACCTTCACATGATTGGCAAGTCACCACGTAATGGTAAGAGTAGAGTTCACAGCAGCACAGAGTATTTCAGGAGATGAGCGTGCGGATCTTGTGCGGGGTGGTGACTTGCCAATCATGTGAAGGTGTTATTGAGGACAGGAGTGGAGGAGAGGTAACAGACTGAGAGCTACGTAATGGTAAGAGCAGAGTTCACAGCAGCACTGAATCTGCACGCTCATCTCCTGAAATACTCTGTGCTGCCTTAAACTCTGTGGACAGGTCAGGATCCTGTTTCTTTTAAATGCTGCACTGTAGCGCAGCCTTATATAGTGGATCGAGCGGGTTCCCTAGCAGCATTTAAAAGAAACAGGATCCTGACCTGTCCACAGAGTTTAAGGCAGCACAGAGTATTTCAGGAGAGGAGCACGGCCGGCCACAGGCAGCCGGTCGTTTTTCCAAGCCGTGCTCCCATTATGCACACGACTGTAAAAACACCCGTTATTGTGGGTCGTAATTACGACCCGCAATAACGGGCTCATAGACTTCTGTTACCCATGGGTACCTTCCCGTTTTCTCACGGGAAGGTGCCCGTGCCGTTAAAAAAATAGAACATGTTCTATTTTTCTATTTTACGGGCCGTGCTGCTATAAAATTTAGGGTATGTTCACACGACAGCGTCCGTAACGGCTGAAATTACGGGGATGTTTCCGTCTGAAAACATCCCCGTAATTTTGTCAGGGATCATTACTATGTATATTGTCTGACAAATATTATCCTCACACATATGTATATACATTTCAGTTCTTTGTGTAATATACTGATATATATAACAAGTTCTTTGTTCATGTCGGACACACCTATGGAAGACACCGCCCCCTGGAATGCAAAGAGGAGTGTGCAGAAGAATGTATAGGAAAAGTTACAACTGGGGAGCGAATAGAATTTAAGCAAGTCACACATCTATAGGGAGGGGCATGTGTCTTCTCTGTGTGTGTTTCTTTGTTCTGAATAAAGTTCAGTTCCTCCTAGCTGACATTGAAGCTGTACCTCAGACATTTGTGTGGTGTACTTCTTTCCAGGCATGCCTTCAGCTTTCAATTTACAGAGGTGGTTATTCGGTGTGGAATGCGGACCTGACATTTGGTGCCGAAGCCGGGACCTCACTCGAGGAAAAATCAAAATCCGGACAGTCGACAATCACAGGGTGAAACAGAGGACTCAAAGTTGCCCACTGAAGGAATTTGATCACCTCCGCAATAACACGGTAAGCGAATTGATTTTATAAATCTTCGTCTTATCTGTGTTAGTGGGCAGTCTTGTAGCGATCTGTAGAACCCTTTTGTTGATTTCCTGGATTATCTCAGGCGACAGAGGTGATATTTTCCGCTGTGAGGTCGAAAACCAGTGAGACCCTAGTCGCGCCCGACTAACCATCCTCTGGGTAATTAGGGACTAGATAAAGTTATATAACACGACCAGAGAGCTGCAGACTGTGGAATTTTTAATATTTCCAGCGAGGCCAGAGAGTCTAAATAGATAAAGTTATATAACACGACCAGAGAGCTGCAGACTGTGGAATTTTTAATATTTCCAGCGAGGCCAGAGAGTCTAAATAGATAAAGTTATATGACACGACCAGAGAGCTGCAGACTGTGGAATTTTTAATATTTCCAGCGAGGCCAGAGAGTCTAAATAGATAAAGTTATATAACACGACCAGAGAGCTGCAGACTGTGGAATTTTTAATATTTCCAGCGAGGCCAGAGAGTCTAATTGAATATTTTTGAGAGTCTAATTAAAGATTTTTATAATTCTAGCGAGATGTAATGATAAATACATTGCAGACTAGAGATTATACTATTTCGGCGAGACTTAGCGTTGGAGACTGTGAAATTATATTATTTCCTGCCAGACCAAGAGTTGCAGATCGAAAATTGTTATATAAATTACGTGTATAATATAGACTGTTAGAATGGATGGTTTACGGTCCATATTCAAATCATCAGGATCACCCGATCCTATTCATGATTTGGTGAAGTGAATGGAAGTTAGGAATAAGAAAGGTATTGTATGTTGTAGGTATTAGAAAACAGGACCAGCCAACGCCCGGTAATGGCGTCCGTACCTCACAGCTGCGCACTGTGTTTCCAATGGGAGAGGCTGCCCCCCCCCTGCCCCTGATGTGGCCACGCCCGGCCCAACCAAATCAGTATGAAATAATCACCTTGTTAATTTTGTCATTTGTAGTGTTTTTTTTTCTATTTACAGAAGTTCCAGTCTAGTTCACTGATGAAGCAACACGTCATCATAATATAGAGATGGTGGCCGACAGATTGTATGGTTAAACATTAACGTAGATAATTCCTATACAATGGTGTGATGAATGATTGCAGATACGTATGTTGTTTTGCCGGCATTGAAAGTGTTAAGATTGTGAGAAGCTGTGAGTTTGTGACCCCCCCTCCCTCCCCTCTAAAGTGTGCTGTGTTTGGGAGGAGGAGGAGGAGGAGGAGGAGGGGGGACTGACTGGGTGCAGTCTGCAGTGCTGATGGGACAAAGGGATTTCAATATGCACTGCTGAGATATATATATCAGTAATGTGTACAAACCTAAATAAATTTCTTCTCTTTTGCGCATGCGCTGTTGTTGATAAAAGTTACGATATTTATGTGTTCTGATATGATCAGATTTCATGTGTTTTGATGTTAATTCAGATGTATTAAACTACAGATACTGTGAGACGGGGTTTTGAAAATGTATGTGCCCCCACCGTTCCCAATTTTTATATACAGTTTATTGGTTTGCAGTAATTAATGTTATCAGAGATAATATTTTCTGTTTTATTGAATAACAAACTACAATTGTTTTATTTTTGATTTCACACATAAATTATGTCATTGTAAAGATCAAATGTATTTTTGTCAGGAAAAAGTCATTTTTGTTTCAGGCTGTTGCACATTACAGGGGGTTAAACTAGTGCCGCACAGATAGAGTGCCAGACTTTGTTATGTTGAGATGTAGTTTTGAACTCTGCTACATTACTTTCGCAGAGTCCACAAAGGGGGGAAGGGTGAAGGAACTGATCAGGTACAATTTTGGTTTGTTTTGAGTTAATTAATTTGGTTTCAGAAGATCTAAAAATGTGTAAGAGACCTCAATGAGTAATCCAGATTAAATGTGTATGAGAGTAACCTACATTTTGAGGTTTGTGTAGATGGTTGTGTAAGAGACCATCCCCCTCCAGCAAATTTACACAGGAGGCAGAGGTGACGTCACTCACACGAGTCTTTATGGATTTAGATGAGGGAGAAGGCAAAACAAAAATTGTCTGGACATTGTTAATTTGATGTAAAGTTTTTAGGAATGTTTTCTTTTTATTTGTTTTTGTATTAATCAAGTATTTGCAGAACCTGATAAAAGTGAGATTCTCAAAGTGCTCGTGATTATCAGATAAGTGTGGAGAAGTGTATAACATTTGGTTTTATTTTAGAGAATGAAGACGCCACCCCTTTGAGATGTTCTATCTATATGTGACATGGGTTTTTAATGTAAATTTGTAATAAAGAGATATTTTATTATACAATATGTACAAGACAGTATACGAGGCACCAGGTAAATCATCCAGAAACCACTCTCACCTTCTTGTTCATCTCAAGGAGCGGAGCTGGAGGTGCTCGCTGAGGCTTGTAACTTGGCAGAAGGTAAGACGGCCGACATTTACACTGACTCTAGGTACGCTTTTGGCATCGCCCACAATTATGGGCCCATTGGTAGTAGGAACTTTATTGGATCATCGGGTAAGCCAATTGAGAGAGCGAGAGAAGACAGACCTGACTACAAGGATATGTGCAGCCAGGTGTCAGTAAATTGGCTTGTCCCTGGATACAATAATGCCACCACTAGGTTTGTAGCAGCCGGCATGATGTGCGCACGGCATGACATAGGTGAAACTGCAAAGGTACCTGTGAAAAGTGAAGCCCGGCCAGATTACCCGTCCCAGCGACTGCAGAACATACAACTACCCGAGGTAGAAGTGTATGACAAAGTGCTCATGTGTGTAGACCTGTTCTCTCGGGGGGGCCTGAAGCCCGGCCTGTATTTTCCCCACTACAGACGTTGTGTGTAAGTGACAGGGAACAATGTTATCCCAAGTATTGAACTGGTGTTTGTACAATGATAAGATGTCAGCAGTTCTCTAGACATTGTCCCAAGGTTAGTTTGTTTAATAACTGTATTTAAGAAGGGTTGTGGGAATATTAAATACTGAGGTTGTTTTATGTAAAGTTCTGGACCAGCCTTAGCATTGGACTATTAGAGTCATGCGTCAGATAAAAGGTACAGAAGTGGAATATTCCCATTAGAAAACATTTTTATTTGTTTATTTTTATTTTTGTTGTGAAAGGGAAATTTTAGAGCAGAGAATTCTGTGCAGTGTATATGTGTAAGTATAGATATGTATATAAAGAAGGAGAATCAATTTGTACGTTTTAGTTACTGACCAGTGTGAACGTTTGATGTAAAGATGCTATTTGTTAATGTTTTTCTTCAATTGGATTATCTGATTAAGATCAATTAATGTTTATGCAATGAAAAAGCTTGTTCTCCACAGGAAGAGTCCAACTGGGAGCGGAAGGCGGGAGAACCAGATTCTAACAGAATGTGGACGGATAAAGGAAGGTGAACGGTGGCACCCAATTCACTCTTGATGGCTTTTGCATTGATGGTGTATGACCTCACATATGCCCCAAGACTGCAAGGATCGATTTGGTAAGATCTAATTGGTATGTCCCAGGCTTTACAGCTGTTGCTGCTAAATTCTGTTAGAGCTGTTTGATTTGCCTACAGAACAGTCCTGGCAGACCGGTGCCAACCTTATCATACCCGCCTCCCACAAAGAGAACAGACCTTGAGAGGCCTTCCCAGGTAGAACGAACCAGATTAGAGTAAGAAAAATAGGTTTAAGACGCTTGTCAGATAAACATGTGGAATCTGTGTATCTTTCTGTGAGGTGGAGATGTTCCAGGCAATCAGCTGAGATCAAGGTACAAATCCTGCTGAAAGGGTATCACCAAGTCCAAATGAAATGTACCCAATAAGTTACACATCTTCTAGGTGCCCTGTCCATTGGAACAGAGAAGTTTTTCCTTATATATATATATATATATATATATATATATATATAAAGGTGTTTGATGTTATTTAAGGGCCTGACATTATTGTATGTACTTAGAACAACGTTTATAGTGTATGCGGATGATGTTATCACCAGATTAGTATTTATTTTAACAATTGACAAGAGTTGGGGGTCCCCAGCAAGTGCCAGTAAATATGAACTAAAAGACTTTTAACACGATGAACTTAATCACTGAGATGCGGCAGGCACAGCCTGAGCCAGTACAACGCGTTTATCATGAACTGACGGCAGTGTCACAATTCTAAGCGGCCGCCCAGACGAGTAACTTGCCAGAGGAAGAGTACAGATGCGGAGGGTTTGATAGTCACAATACAACTCCACTAATCCGCCTACGTGGGATCTCACCCCAGGCTCACAACATGAGGTGCTATGTACAGCCTGATGACGTAAACTAAAGGAGACGGTGTCGGACAGATGAGAAGGACCAAACCAAGTCCTGAGGACATCAGCAAAGTAAAGACCAAAGACCTGAGTGAATCCGTCAGCAGGATCAAGTGTTTTGATAAGTAAGTGACCAGGAGGGGGTAATAATAACTCCCCCACTGGACACCAACGTAGTCTGACTCCACAATTGTGTGGGTTACCCTGAGGGTGACAGTCAGTGAAGAGCAGAAGACAGGAGAAGAAGAAGACGATGGTGTACAGGACTGGCAATGAACTGATGGGACCCGAGACCTGAGGGTGATAGCATTATGATTATTAGTTGAGGCCCTATTGTTTATAATGTCTGAGGTTTATAATTATAATGTGTGTAAATATGCCACGGTGCTGCAAATTACAATCTGAGGAGTTTTATGTGAAGGTGTGAGGTGAAGGTCACTGTGCTGCCCATGACCTGTCATATCTGCAGGGGTAAAGTCCCATCAGGACAGTAAGTGACAGTGCGACAATTATTACTGTTAATAAAAATGTAGACCGGATTAATATATATATATATTACAACCAGCAGTGGTTTGTAGATTATAGCAAGACAACCATCCTGTATCCAGAGGAGAATAGGGAAAGTTAGGACCACTCCGACACCTTGGAAGTCCAGGTACAAAGGGGGGTTACTCATCAGGAGTAGCTCATCTCAAGCTGGTGAAGAAATCCAAAACCCCTACCCGCCTGGTTCGAGTGGTCAGTGGTAGGTTGCTAGGCAAGACTCAGGGATAGAGTAATAATATTTTTAGGGGGGACTGTCAGGGATCATTACTATGTATATTGTCTGAAAAATATTATCCTCACACATATGTATATACATTTCAGTTCTTTGTGTAATATACTGATATATATAACAAGTTCTTTGTTCATGTCGGACACACCTATGGAAGACACCGCCCCCTGGAATGCAAAGAGGAGTGTGCAGAAGAATGTATAGGAAAAGTTACAACTGGGGAGCGAATAGAATTTAAGCAAGTCACACATCTATAGGGAGGGGCATGTGTCTTCTCTGTGTGTGTTTCTTTGTTCTGAATAAAGTTCAGTTCCTCCTAGCTGACATTGAAGCTGTACCTCAGACATTTGTGTGGTGTACTTCTTTCCAGGCATGCCTTCAGCTTTCAATTTACAGAGGTGGTTATTCGGTGTGGAATGCGGACCTGACAATTTCAGCCGTAACGGCATGTGCAGGCGCTTGAACGCGGCGTCCATTACGGACGTAATTGGCGCTGCTATTCATTGGAGTCAATGAATAACGGCTCCAATTACGGCCAAAGAAGTGACAGGTCACTTCTTTGACGCGGGCGTCTATTTACGCGCCGTCATTTGACAGCGGCGCGTAAATATACGCCTCGTGTGAACAGACAAACGTCTGCCCATTGCTTTCAATGGGCAGATGTTTGTCAGCGCTATCGAGGCGCTATTTTCGGGCGTAATTCGGGGCAAAAAATCCCGAATTACATCCGTAATTAGTGCGTGTGAACACAGGGTATGTTCACACTCACTAATTACGGACGTAATTCGGGTGTTTTTGCCCCGAATTACGTCCCAAAATAGCGCCTCGATAGCGCGGACAAACATCTGCCCATTGAAAGCAATGGCCAGACGTTTGTCTGTTCACACGAGGCGTAATTTACGCGCCGCTGTCAAATGACGGCGCGTAAATAGACGCCCGCGTCAAAGAAGTGACCTGTCACTTCTTTGGCCGTAATTGGAGCCGTTATTCATTGACTCCAATGAATAGCAGTGCCAATTACGTCCGTAATGGACGCGGCGTTCAAGCGCCTGCATATGCCATAACGGCTGAAATTACGGGGATGTTTTCAGGCGGAAACATCCCCGTAATTTCAGCCGTAACGGACGCTGTCGTGTGAACATACCCTTATAATGACAGCACGGCTCGTAAAAGCGGCCGGCCGTGCTCGTAATTACGAGTCGTAATTACGAGCACGACCCGTAAAATAAAAAAATAGAACATGTTCTATCTTTTTAACGACACGGGCACGTTCCCGTGAGAAAACGGGAAGGTACCCGTGGCTAACAGAAGTCTATGGGCCCGCTATTTCGGGTCGTAATTACGACCCTTAATAACGGGTGTTTTTACGGTCGTGTGCATGAGGCCCCGTAATGACGGGTGGCTACATGTGTGCACCCGTCATTACGGCAGCGTTGCTAGGCGACGTCAGTAAATAGTCACTCTTCAGGGTGCTGAAAGAGTTAACTGATCGGCAGTAACTGTTTCAGCACCCTGGACAGTGACTACCGATCACAATATAGAGTACCTGTAAAAAAAAAAAGACGTTCACACTTACCGGGAACTCCCTGCTTCCTCCAGTCCGGTCTCCTGGCCGTTGCCTTGGTGACGCGTCCCTCGCGACATCCGGCCCGACATTCCTTAATGACGATGCAGCCCATGTGAGCGCTGCAGCCAATCACGGGCTGCAGAGGCCTCTGCAGCCAATCACGGGCTGCAGAGACCTCTGCAGCCAATCACGGGCTGCAGAGACCTCTGCAGTAAATCACGGGCTGCAGAGGCCTCTGCAGCCAATCACAGGCTGCCGCGTCAGAAAAGAAGGTCGGACTGGAGGAAGAAGAGAGACTCGTCCGCAAGACAACGACCAGGTACGTATGAAATGCTTTTTATTTTATTTTTAATCAGCAGCCTCTTTTCTCTATCAGTGATTGATAGAGGCAAGTGGCTGACGATTTGTATAATATTTTTGACCGGGTTCGGTCAAAACGGGTTCGGCCGAACCCGGTGAAGTTCGGATTCGCTGCGAACCAAACTTTTCCGGAAGTTCGGACCGAAACCGGGTTCGGTTGTCCCGGTTCGCTCATCTCTACTCCTCAGTGTTGCATTCTGCTCCTCCAGATCTCTAATACGAGCTTCCAGGTGAACAATATGCTCACATCTGCCACAGAGATATTCACCCTGGAACTCCGGCTCCAGTCGTGCATACATATGGCAAACTGTGCACTGAAGAAAACCTCCAATCTTGCTGTCCATTATCCCAGTTACAAAAAAAAAAAACAGCGAACAGGTGTTAATCAAAAAGATAAAGAAGTAGAAGAGCACTTACTTGGGCTTTAACTCCTCTTTTGAACTCCGGTTTTTGGAACTCCACTTAATATACAAACCACTTGCTATTCAAGCCACAGAGCAGGCTCTACAGAGTAGTGAGGCCTGATTTATACCACCTGATAGCAGCTAAGCCCTCCCCCTTACTCAGCTACTCAGGAAACTGCAAAGGAAAAATAGTTACAAATTATGTCACTTTTGCAAACTTTGTAGCAAGCAAGCAATCAATACATATATCACATACAATGGCCCCCCACTTTGTCACACACAACACAGTAAATCAATCCGGTTTTTGGAACTCCACTTAATATACAAACCACTTGCTATTCAAGCCACAGAGCCTGTATGTATGTATGTTAGGATTTTTTCCAGGGTCATCACTAAAATGGCCCTTGACCTTACACATTATGACATATCACTCTGAGTTGCTTATGTAACTCAATCTCTTCTTGAAGGGAATGAGTGTTCATTTTCGACACACAAGCTTGCTGTCAGATCGTGTGTGTGAGTGTGTGTGTGTGTATAATGTAAAACAGCAATGTTTGCGATATTTGCAACCGACGAAGTGTCAAGGAAATGATTCCAAATTGAAAAACTCAATGGACACTTTGTTTTAATGTAGATCTCAGGGCAATGTACCCCCTCGCCCTCAACAACTGAGTGGCCTTGCCCAGGTGCAGCAGCAGGCGGAGGGAGCATCGACCCACAATGTTGTGGTGGAAATGCAGCCCGAGGACATGGCTGAAGAAGATGTGGCCCAAGAGTCTACTCAGGCCACAACAAGTAGTGTGGAACACGCCTGTCCAGCCCCCCCAGCAGTACCTCCCCATCAAAGGCAATGTGGGGGTGGGCGAAAACGAGCGCAGACATCAGAAACTGCCAAAACTTTGGAGTCCCAGGCCTTGACGATGATCCGGAGGGTGGAGGCCGATTTTGGGTATTCTGTAGCTGGGCGCTGCAGAAGGATGCCCCAAAATAGGCAGGCGGCCTTTATGACATGTGTGTTCGCACTGTCTGATATATTTGAAGCCCCGAGCCCCTAATCAATGTGGCGGATATTATATTCCATTTGCGCACATTGACTGGGCGCAGGGCTGACCCGTCTGCTGCTGTGCCACACGCCCCACCTGACGTCTCTGGACACTCACTACAGCCAGAGCAATTGTTTTCACCCTGGTCTGGTCGACACCCTTCTTCTTCCTCATTCCGGCCTTTTTCCAATGTCCCATCCACTTTTTCATCCTCTTATCCCGCAAGCTCTTACTCTTCTAATCTTCCTCCTCTTCAGATCCATCCTCCCACCTCTTCCTCATACATGGCTCCTACGACTACCTCCTCCTCTGTCCCCTCTTCGTGTCCCCAATTGTCCCCTCCTCACTATCATACTTTCCACTAGTTTATTTTTTTGGTTTGTCCGTGTTCTTGACCTTTGTTGGGCATTGTTTTGTCTGACTGTGAGGGTGTCATGTAATGTTATTGTGCTGTTGTTTATGCACTCAGTTTGTCCCTGAATTTGTCTCAGGGCATGTAGTTTACGTTTTGTGACGTAAGACGTCAATGTTATTAAAATTTGTTGTTGAATTACTGACTCTGCCTTGTGTCGTTGCCGTTTTTAACATGATAGATAAGAGGTTGTTTTGCCCCAGACGTCGATGGCATATCTCCTGGATATGGCTTAACGTCGCTCAGATATGCGTAGCAACTCTGGAACACACACCTATCTGCCAAACACAGGTGGCAAATTAGCGCCAGCCTGTCAACACTGCATCCAGGTGGACACTAGGTGCACCCCTGTACCGGAAGTTTAGACCGGAAAAGCTATGTGATTTATGGGTTGATGGAAAGTGCAAACCAAAGGAATGAAATGGTCAATATTGCTGATTTACCTCTGGCGGCTTTTCACGTGTTGTCGTCAAAATGTGGAATGCGATAAAGGAGACCATACAGAATGTTATTGGTTTGGTCGCTTTCAGGAAGGATATAGTGTGTGGGTGGGTATCCTAGGGTGTGCTCAACAAATAAACCCAACTTGAACATCATACTAACTTTTCAGACATGTCATTACTCCAATACACACACTTAGGCAAAATGAGAATACTCAGGATGTTTTTTATTTTAAAGGCAGCAGTTCAAACACAAAATTTCACAACTCATAGGAGTATCATTGACAGAAGAGGGTATTGTTTGTACACGAGACGGATTACTGCTGGGTAGGCTGCACACCCCCAACACAGGAATATTGCCAAGGCACGGCCCATTCAAAACTCATGAAAAAATCAGTGAAAATCTCTCAAACTCGTACACCACAACTGTGCTGGGAAACAGAACCCCAGTTAATGCCACTGCCAACATAGTACAGAAGTGAGTCCCCTTCAACTTCTTGACGGTATTCCTGAAGGTAGTTATGGAGAACACAACATGCCTTGATGACGGCATCAATGCTGGTTTCCTCCAATTGGATGGCCGAGGTAAAGACCCTCCACTGATTTGCCATGTTTCATGGATATTTTGGGAGGTCATGATGTGCTAGTCCTTGGTATGGCATGCAGAGCAGCCCGCTTTAGCTGACAGTAGTGGCGTTACAAATAGGCTGTGATACGGCAAGATATGCTATGCCTGACGACTGGCACATTATCCCTCCACGTATTACACTTAGTACTGACACCCCATGTACCATTCACAGCACTGACCCCCATTCATTACACTTATTTATTTTTTATTACATTATCACACAGTTCTGACACTCCTATACATACACATTTCTTTTTTACCATACATTCACACCCTAGCGCTCATTTATTGCACACTTGGGAGCACTTAGTTCGCCACTCCCCTCAAGACTAGTGGGAGTGGCTATCACTATTTAATGCACTCTCCTTCTGCAGCATTTTTTGACCTGTCTGCATCCTGCTGGGAACGGGTTTTCACCCACCCACCCACTTAGTAAGTATGGCCTTTTTTGTCGTTTTGAAGTTATCTATGTCCCATTTTTTCTGCTGGTGTTTTTAAATTAGGAACTAAAAGTTCTAGTTAGGGACTCGCAAGGCACTGGGGACCCTTGACGTTGGGTTGCGAGCTTTGCGTATTTTGGCCAAAATAACAACTAATACCCCATGTTTTATGGATATTTTTACTATGTATACTTTTTTCAGGACGTGGCCAGGTCTTATATGCTGGGAGGTCATGATGTGATAGTCCTTGGTGTGGCATACAGAGCAGCCCGTTTTAACTGATAGTAGCGGTGTTACAAATAGGCTGTGATATTCAAGATATGCTATGCCTGACGACTGGCACATTATCCCTCCACGTATTACACTTAGTACTGACACCCCATGTACCATTCCCAGCACTGACCCCATTCATCACACTTATTTATTTTTTATTACATTATCACACAGTTCTGACACTCCAATACATACACATTTCTTTTTTTACCATACATTCACACCCTAGCACTACACTAACACTCATTTATTGCACACTTGTGAGCACTTAGTTTGCCACTCCCCTCAAGACTAGTGGGAGTGGCTATCACTATTTAATGCACTCTCCTTCTGCAGCATTTTTTGACCTGTCTGCGTCCTGCTGGGAACGGGTTTTCACCCACCCACCCACTTAGTAAGCATGGCCTTTTTTGTGGTTTTGAAGTTATCTATGTCCCATTTTTTTCTGCTGATTTGCCATGATGCCAAAGGTGCACTCCACGAAACGTCATGCCCTGCTCAGCCTATAATTAAAAATCCTCCTACGGACATTCAGTCCCCTTCGTGGGTATGTGCGCAGCAGGTTAGGGCTCAATGGAAATGCCTCATCCGATACCATCACGAAGGGGACTGGACACGTGGTTCCTGGAAGAGGTGTCGGAGCTGGTAGAGACACACACAATCTTGGAGAATTTGTAGCCCAATCTGTGAGGCTCGCAGCACCCGTGAGTCCCCAGTACTACCATAGGCACCAACATCGATGGCAACAAATTTGTAATGTGCATCAGCCACCGCCATCAGGACCACCGAAAAATACTTCTTGTAATTAAAGAAGCGTGTTCCTGAGTGCGGTGGCTGCTGCACCCTTACATGCTTCACATCGACTGCGTCTATGCAGTTAGGAAAATTGGTTACAGTTTGAAAGCCTGCTGCAACCTGTAACCAAATCTCAGTAGTGGGGCAAGGCATCACAATTGGCTGCAACTTTTCCCAGATAACGTGGCATGTGCTCTTCACAATTTCTGAGATGGTGGATTTGCCAACCCGAAATTGGAGGTGCAGGGATGCATACGTCTCGCCTGTGGCCAAATATCTGAAACAAAAAAAAAAAAATTATATTACATAACACGATTTGTTAAGAACAACATGTAGGGAGACTATAATACATATGTTTCTAAAACCAACAAACTTGCCTCTTGTCAACAACTACTCAATAGGGACATTTCTTGGATGTTAGATGAGACTCATAAATGTGGCCACTTATCGCAAGGTAATGAGCAACCTTTCCTCAGCAGCAATCACCATCCTCATCACGGTATTCTGCTTGGTAATGTCAGGCCTGACAATTTCTATCAGCCTGTCAAATGCTTCAATGTTCAGCCGGCAGAATGCAGTAAATTTATCGGGATATCTAGAACAAAACACGAAGATTAACAAAAATGGTAATTAAACAGGCAAATTCGGAAAAACATGCCAGCATTTACAGACACCATGTGTTGTGCACGAATAAATCCCTTCGTCCTTGAATACGACATTTTCAGAGGTTTGACACAGGTGTGGTCCAGACACGTCTAATTAATATGGTATGCTCAAGATAGGCCATCAATATATCATCCATATGGGTCCTACAGACGAGACCGTCACCGAGCAGCTGTTTGGAAGGGGCCGCTGTGTTCGTACGACCTCTGCTACCCCTTAATTTCCTTGACCTAATCACACTGTCAATCACCGACACACATGTAGCGTACGTTACGACTATTCGATCTTTCTCAGATGCACTTCAATGGGATAAGGTTGTAAATAGTGTGATCTGCCACTGGAGCTGTGTTAGCTATTGAATTTTGAGCACGTTAAGCAAAAGAAGGGTATACAAACACTGTGGACCCTTCACGACAACTGATCGGTGACGGGGACGACTGTCGGAGGCCGAGCGATCAGAAATGAATGGCCTATCCGGTGAACAGAACATCGCGTTTTAGAGCCTGGCCAACACTTAACTCTACTCCCTACCCTCACATGTAGCAGTCAGATGAGCACAGAGTCATTCTAATACATATTATGCATGTTATGTTAAGTTACCCAACAGAACCTCAGGGGCAGTAACAATCAAATATTGTATTTCAAAAATATACCTTCTTAAATCGGCGTAAAGAACTGCAAAATTACCTTTGGTTGGTCTTTCAGCAACCAAAGGATGAACCCACAGTTGGACACGGCGTCTTTCTTCAGCCTGCGTCCAAATAATGTTTGTGAAATACAAGAAACATGTTACTATATCATTAGCATACACAAACATATATTTTTGCCTATGACGTTTGTAGCCAACAAAATATTACTTACACGTTGCCTTCGACGATGACGGACAATGCTCACTATGGTGCGCAGCAGCAGAAGAAGATATTGTCTTCATAATTGAAGTGGTCTCTCCTGGGTGTCAGCCATTGTCCCACACTTCAGTTGAGTATACTTTTCCAGGCAGATTCACTTCTCTTTCGGGCCACACTTATACATGGCATGGGTGTGTCCAGCAGTTGGTCATAGGAAATGACCTCACAAATGAAGTCAGTTCCTTTATTTAAAGTGTTGCCTTGGAAATCCGCAAGACAAATCCGCAGCATTTTTGCAGAATCCGCAATGCAGATTATGTGCGGCATTGATGCGGAGAGTGTCTGCAGAAAGATGCCACGTCTGGCCATGCCCTTAGGGTTTGTCCACATGTAACGGATTTGATTCAGAAGATTTCTGCAGCATTTCCACATAAACTAGCAGACAATCCGCTGCGGAAATACTGCACCATTTCCTGCGTTTTTTTACTGCAGAAAATAGCACATTTTTTTCAAGCCTGTGTGATGGTGATATCTCGTCTAAAAAACGCAGGATTTCAGTCCACTTTCCGCAACAGAAAAATGCTAGTAAGTGTCAGAATGTCACCTGACCTGCTGCGGAAGACAAAATAGAGAAACGTTGCGTCATTTATTGTTACGCAAGTGCTCTCTCTCTCTATAGAGTTATAATTATTTTCTATGATTTGTCTCTCTCTCTACTGTTACAGTTTGTTCCTGGTGGTGTTGGTTATAAAGCTTCATAAAATAGAAAGCAACTTCTAAAAATATTTCTACATATTTTGTATCAGTGTACGTCACTATGTTGTATATTGCACCTTAATACAGTCTTATACAAAAAATTTATATCCTTAGATGTTCTCCAGATTACGTCTCCTACACTCCCACTGCGTAATAACAATATATGACAAATCTTACTTATGACAGAAGACAAAAAGGACATAAAATGAAATACGAAAATTGCATAAAAAATGTTTCATTATTATTCCACATGCTAACACATAGTATATGGTATACTTTTTCATATGAATATTACTTTCCCAAAATATATATTTTTTGTGGTTACAGATTCCATAATTAAATTACTGTACCTTGTCATTTATGACCCCCATTATACTGACGAATAGATGGAAAATATATGGATATTTGACAATGACTGTTTAATGGGATTTATTACCCTCACAGTGTTAAAGGCTTGTACAAAAACTGCTGCCACTTTGAAATATCCAGATCTTGCTTTTGCAGTAGTCAAACTTGTGGTTATCATCTAACCACAAGCCAAGTTAGCTGTGACTTCCAGAGTAGTTTGTTCTATTCTCATTCCTGTGTGCCCTCATAGGAAAGAATGGCTTTAAATAACTGCACAATTTCCTACTTGGGTAGGTATAAACATATATCTTTGGATCTCTTAGGCTTCGTTCACATCTGCGTCAGGGCTCCGTTCCATAGTCGACTACGGTATTCATCCCGTCAAAACAACAGAACCCTTGCACAGCGGAGACAAACTGAAAACATTGGCACCGGATCCTTCACCATTGAAATCAATGGTGATGGAAACGGAAACCTATAGTTTCAGTTTGTGTCAGTCAGGGCTCCGTTCCGACGGAAAGCTCAGACGGAACAGAGCCCTGACGCAGATGTGAACATAGCCTTAGCTCCCACAACAGTATCTTAAAAAAGTGTGTAGATGTTTGGCCCTGTTCAGACATTGCATATTTACAGTGGATTAGCGGTATAGATTGCGCATTAAAAATCCAAATGTGCAGTGCAATGCATGTGAATGGGGTTTAGAAAACTAGCAGGCGACCAAAATATTGCTTTGTAGCCCAAGTAGCTTGACTGCAAAATATCTGCTGCAAAATAACCGCTGCCTTTCACAAGCGTTTTATAGCTGCTTCCATAGCCATGTGTTTACTGATATGCCAGGAGCTGATAAAGGCCGGGTCCACATGTAGCGAGGATGCAACAAAATTTTCTTTAAGGAATTGCAAACAGAAAATTTGCAGCAAATTACAGTATGAGATTATGTGGATGAGATTTGAAAAAATAAATGCTGCAGAATTTTTTTCACACAGAAATTAACCTGTGGTGTGAATTTAAACCGTTTTAATGGAGAGGGGTGAAATCCACAAAATAATCTACATGTTACACATGCAGATTTTGCTTTAAATTTGCAGTGGTTTTTTTGCCGCCTGAGGACCTGGCCTAATGCTCATGCACCCCATATAATGTCTGGTACACACACACACACGCACGTATGTACGCACGTACGTACACACACACACACACACCCACCCACATGCAAGTGTGTGTCCTTCCCTAGTACCACAGTAATTACTGGTGGCACTAAAACTGTAACTACGTTTCATTTATAACACGTAAAAAATGTTTGTACTGTCCACTTATAGCGGTTTTAATTCACAAAAATTTACCTCATCTATTGGGTCTAAACACAAATAATATGTATATTTTTTTACACATTGTTCAGCTAAATAATCAGTTAAATCTTCTAGTACGATGCGGTGACTTTCCAGTGTAAATAGAGGTTTGGAGATACGGAGAGTTGTGACTTGGAAACAGGAGGAAATCACAACAGTAAGTAATCATTTTTCATATCCATTAAATATATTTTCTACCCAGCTTGAACATTAATTATAAATAATTCATTTATAATTTTATTTTACCTAAAAATTATCCGTATTAGAGTAGGAACACACACAGCGTCAAGTTGCACAGCGTATCCGCCCTGAACACCGCAAGGAATACCGACCCAAAAAACGGACATTGAATTTCCGCGGCAGAAAGCAGCGTTGAAAAAAAAAATATTCATACTTACCCCCTCCCTCACTTCTGTGCGTAGACTGGCCTCATAAGAT